>NC_142181.1:32831384-33133051 GCF_026936395.1 Plectropomus leopardus | reverse complement strand
TAAAAGAAAGTTATACTCAAGCACATTTACTTACATCGGCCAAAAGCAAGACGGCAGTCGTTTCATAGACTTAATTGTTCACAAAATAGTAACGGTTCACTAGACTTTTGTATGCTTTTATCGGCTCGCTGTGTAACATTAGTAATGTCAGGATGTCTGGAGGTAGAGGTCATTTGTAACTTTGACTGTGTCCATTGTGGGCAAATTGGTTAAATTGTTGTAAAGATAACTTTTTTGTATGGATCACGCCCAACATATGTTTCAATTTCTGAATGATACCTGCTGCCTGCAGGTTCATCTTACACTTTTATGTTGTCACGTTCCTCTGTTTCCAGTTCATGCAGTATATGGATTTATCACTTCCAGGCCCCCGTCTGAATTTCTTGTGTCATAATATTCACGTGATTGTAAACAAGCCATAGAAAGGTACAGATGCCAGAATCCTCAGTCCTCCTAATCCCATTTCCTCAGATTACACTACACTGACACAGATATTATGGAGACTGCAAACATTCATGTCCTTAACAGATTAGAAAAGAGTCAAGCAGTAAAACACTTACATACACAGATGAATAACAAACTGTAGATTCACACAGCAGGGAACATATGGAGATTATTGTTGTTCAGTAAGATTATTTTGAGTAAGTAGGAATTTAGGGAATGTAACAAGTTGAAGACAGCAACCAGATTAACCTTAGATTAACTCTTTAATGTTCTGTATTGCCGATACAGACAGAACTCATGACTGTCTGAGGTCAAAAAGACGAGGCAGAGTACCAGGTGGACGGGGTTTCCTCATGAAGGGCTTTTCAGATGGAGAAATATAAATTGTCAGACTTAAGAAGGCACCATAATAAATGTCTTTTTTATTGAAGTCCTCCTTTCAGTTTGTTATGTAGTAAATGACATCCGCCCACTCCCATTTGATTAAGAAAGACCACTGAGGACATCATCTATTTCATTAAATTCATGTGATTTTCTGATTCTTTCTCCAGAATAACATCCCTGCCAGTGCCATGACTCGAAGAAACACGTACGTGTGTACAGACCGATCCAGCACTGATAGACACACACTGCTGCAAAATGGGAAGGAAAACAGGTGAGAGGGGTGTGATATGTACTGTAAAGGATGAGCAAAGTGCCCTCACAGTATCCCTGCAATCCAGTGTACTCAAAATTAAAAAAAAAAAAAAAAAGTGCAATGAAATGGTCATTCATGTCGCAATTCCAAGTTGGACACTCAGCCAAGCCCGAGTTTGCCGATATAAACACACCTAATGTCACAGCAACATGGCGGTGCATACAATGAACCAAGCAGAGTTTTTTTTACATTGAATATAAGGAAGACAGTTTACTTATTTTATACCCCATTTATTTTTGCTAATGGCGCTCTGGTAATTAATGTAGGTCCTCTGTAGATGCTAGTGAAGCTCAGACACTTGACATATAAATATAAGTTTGGTGCGAAGGAAGCGCATTCATATTCATAGTTAATACAGTGTGAAAGGATATTGTAAAGGCTTGGTTTGCTGTGAAGGACTGGTTCCACTGGTACAGCTTGTCTCTTTTTGCACAGAGCTTAGAGAGTGTTTGGCCCGGGGTGTTTGTCTCACATAGATTTTGTCTCTTCAAGAGAGGATAAAGGGCTTAAACTGTGCATGAGTGGGTTTGTCCGCGTGTGTGTGTTTATGTTCCCAGTATGAACTGTCTGTTGTTGTGACAGATGGTTGTCTGCTTGTCCGTGTCAGAGCATGGCAGCCACCATCTTCTCTCTCTTTCTCTCTCTCTCTCTCTCTCCCCTCTCTTTTTCCCATGGTCACTCTCTCACTTTCTCACTTTCATTCTGGCTGACCTGTTTTTCCTCCCTCTGTCTCTTTATCAGTCTGTAATTTTGCCGCTCAGAGGAAGAGCCAGAAGGTTCCTGTCTGTCGTCTGACCTCCAGTAAAGATTTTCCTGCACAGATGGAAGAGGGAGGGCAGGGGCAGGTCAGGCCGAGGGTGTATCAAATTGAAAAAGGACAGAGAGTTTTAAATCTAAGAATCCATCGAGAGCAGCACAAAAAACATGAATGAGTGATTGCACAAATAATTTTAAAACGCTTAGTGTTAAAGGAATACTTCAACCCCAGACGATTATTTGTATATCAGTTACTCATGCTGTCTTGCATCGAAGTTTTGAAGAAAACTTTGTTTTACCTGCATCCCTCCACAATGAAAGAAGAATCCAATAGCAAAACTATATCAAAAGAACTATTTACAAACTTCCAAACAACTTGTGCAGTCTCTTTAAATTGAAGTCTCATTTATGCTCAATTCAATGCCAGACTTTACTGACAGAAACACTAACTTTACTGCACTGAACACAGAAGCTGCTGCTCTACCACTGCCTCATCTGTTGTTTGTGTTAATTTATGACTTTGGTGAATCCAAACTAATCCTTTAAAACACCAAAGTCACACAATTACACAGACTGATCAAGGAAGCGGTAGACCGTAGTGCCAGTGTTCAGCAAGGTAAAATTACAG
Source organism: Plectropomus leopardus (assembly GCF_026936395.1). Classification (NCBI taxonomy): domain Eukaryota; kingdom Metazoa; phylum Chordata; class Actinopteri; order Perciformes; family Serranidae; genus Plectropomus; species Plectropomus leopardus. The sequence continues at coordinate 33,130,526 of NC_142181.1, read as the reverse complement.
TTTGTTTTTTTTTGGGTTTTTTTCAATGGAGCCTGGCTTAAATAAGTTTCACTTTCCATTTAGTTTTAAATAGTAACATTTAGCAAAAATGCATGTTTCTGGTAAGTACTGAGCATGCGACTGGATAATTAGGACTTGAATTATACTGCATGAGTTGTGTGATAGTTTGTTAACAGACAGTTTTGCTGCTGTTAAACATGGCTGCCCATGTCTTCCATTCATCAGGAGTTTTCTCTGTTTTTACATTCTTTATTCACCGTGGAGTAATACAAGGAAAATAATTTTTCTTTACAAATTCAACATAACACAGGGTGTGTAATTGATATATAAATGATCATTTGAGGGGTGAAGTATTTCCTAAAAGCTGCACAAAAACATTGTTGGCTGTAAATAGCAGCCAGAAGAAAGTGGCATCACTAAACTGTACAAACATGCTCATGTGAACCAATCATTATGCTTTAAGATACCAAACAGAGAGAAAAACATCAGTGTTCAGGATGGAGCGCTGACACTTTGGCGTTTGAGAGACAGTTTAGGTTTTGCTCCTATGTGTTGATTTCATGACACACCCAACCCTATTACATTCAGGAATCACAGCAAGTCAGTATTCTCCTTTGTAGCTCCAGTTTTTTGATTGAACAGGTGGTGGTAAGGAATGTAGGGCAGTGAAAAGGAGGGACAGATGAGGAAATGAGAGGGAAGAGGGTGAGGAAGAAACAGGAGAGGGGGAGGAGGCGAGCAGGAGGAGAGAGCAGCGGGATGAAGTGGGGACTGGCATAGTGCCAAAGTAACCCTCCACTCGCCCCCGAGGCCTTGTCAATGTAATGCCATGCCAGAGTGGTTGATGGGACAAACACGTGTATGGACACACACAGATACACACATTCACGTCTAGTTAATAGTGTTCATGAAAATTGTGTGTACTGTTCTAGCAAATGTGCACAGGAGACACAATATACTGTATATGGACACAGCAGTGTGTCTATGTGCTTACTAGTTTGGTTTATATAAATATAGAATATATATGATATAAATATATAATAGGCCCATTTGTTGGACACACATTGCTCTGTTTATGCACATTGTACACACAGACACTAATCTCTGATGACACCAGAAGATAAGTGACATCATGCTGAGACACACAGTAGATGTAGACCAGAAAACACATCAGAAAGCTCAGTGTAATGTGGACAAACACACCAGAATATCCTGCTGGGGTATAAATCACGGAAGCATACATTGTTGAGATTGTCTATTTGCAAATAGCTACCTGTGTTGTATGTACATACTGTGCAAGCGGCCACCCAGACTGATCTAGGCCAGTGGTTACCCGACTGGTCCAGCCAAAGAACACATTGGCTTAGAACACACAGAAATAAAACATATTGCAAGAATGAGCAGAAACTGCGTTTAAAAGTAAAAACCTCTGTGCCAGAAATTCACTGTACTTCAAAGCAATTTATTGACACATTCAAGAGTCACTTGTGGTCCATTCAGAATGTGCTCACAACCCTCCATTTGGGAACTACTAGTCTAGGCAATTCTTTCAATTCCAGCAGACGCGTATGTGCCTCGTCTGTTTTTGACCATGATATAACTGGACTTCAAACAGTATTAACTTTGCCTGTAGGCTACAGCACACCAAAGTAGGAAATAACAACAATAAACACAAATTAAAGAAACCCAATAAAAGAAACCATTTAACTACAAAGCTTGCCTACTTACTTATGGCAGAAGCATAAATATCAAGGAAAAATAACAAATAAATGTGTAAGTCTATAAACTTTGGCAAGCAAAACACTGCACTTCTGAAACGCTCCCCGTGTGGTATAACGCTGTGCAGAGGACCAAACAAGAGCTGGGGTTGCTGGAATTGTTCCTCCTGGCTCCCCTACAGTCAATATGGCAGCAAAGATAACAGAAACAGTGACTATTTCATCTCTTATCGTGCCTAACTTTAGTGTATCATAAAATATCAGGTGTGGAATTAATCTGCAAATTCTCAGTTTCAAAATTAGACCAAACTTCCATGGATGTCAGATTTTCAGTTACGATGAAGGCCAAAATGTGTCCTGTATCAGGTGGGAGGCTTGTTTTAATTCCACCTGATTTAGTGAAAACATTTAACTGTGAATCATCACAATCACGAGAGGTCCTCAAGCATAGAGTTATAAATGTGCACACAAAATATGAGGCTTCAGTAGTTCGCAAGATTAGCTGCAGTAAGACAGATACAAACACACACACTTGACCAAACACGATACACTCTGGGCCTATGCCTGGCAGAGATAATAATCCTTTAACGTTAGTGTATGAATATTTCCATTTTAGGCTCAAAATACCTACAGCTTTTGAATGACGTTAGAGTACAGGTGTTCAAGGGATTTTTAGCTTGCTGATTCAATCACATAAGTCTCACTCATGGTAGTCTCAAACCTGTTAGACAGGACTGTCATTGAAATGATTTATACTGGAAACTTTTACAAGCATCATGCTGTAACAGAGAAGAATAAAAACATCATAAATTTAAATTTACAGGATTTCTCTGTGAATGAGAGCTGAACATCGTTTGTTTCTCTCTGCCTTTCTACACGTCTATTCCACTTTTGAATCAATTCAGTCACTTCCTTTTCTCCTCTTCTCACCATTCTTTCAGTCTTCATCTGTCAAGCTTCTCCACCCATCTCTTTTCCTCTCCTCCCTCCCTTCGTCTGTCTCCAGTGTGCCCTCCTGCAGAGAGCTGCAGTAGGCAGCTAGTTCACATTGATGTTAAACCATTTTGCTGTGTAACGGCTGTGCTTCAACTTAACTCGTTTAATGGTTCTGCCCCACTTGAACCTTGTGTGTGGGTGTTATCTAGAGCGTTATGAAAAGCAGCCTCAGGCCACCAGGCAACCAGAGAGTCAGGGGTGGAGAGGTGTGTGAGTGTGTTCCTGTATATTTGACAAAATGTAAGGGAATTGGATGAGAGGTAAGGGGGGTACAGAAAAATAAGAGGGTCTCAGTAAAGACATTTTGAGTCACTTTTTAAGATTAGGAGTAACTGTTGGTCATGATGTGAAGAGACTCTCACTCTTGTTACATTTTCTTTCTGTCGATCTTTTCTCTGCTTCCTGAAATATCTGAAAAAGTCTTAAATTACTTCAGTTTAAGGCCATACAAGCATTACAAATGTTAGATTCACTTGTTCTAGGTCTTGATGTGTTTTTTGGGGTGACGTGACAAGATTTGGTCGTTAGTCTCTAAAGAAAACTGCTCCAATATGGGAACTTTTTGGATTTGAAGCCAACAAAAGAATTGTCCTAAATGGCTGTGAGCTACGTCATTTCGAGGGGAACTTGTTGGATACCTTGTTTCTATTTATTCCTGTCGCTCGCTTTGAAAGCACGACTATGGACAAAAAACAGCTTATTGGTGAAACTGGTGAACTGGTTAAAATAAGGCATTATCAATATGATGTCTCTTCTTTTACTACAAAAATCTAAATAAGGGGGCAGATAGTCAGAGGGTGTTCATTGAGGGGCTGAAAGTTTCTGGAAAATGACCATTTCCAGGGGCGTTTCTAGGATTTGCAAAGATCGACTTCAGTAGGGTGTCCAAGGGGATCCTTCCCTGCGATTTTTTGTTTTCTTTTGTTTTGTTTTTGAAAAACAAGCCTTATTGTGATGCTTTCACATGCACTCTGGTACATAATTTAACTTTAAAAACTGTTCTTTTTAACTTTTAAGATTAATAATAAATTGCAATTAGAAAAACAGTTGTAGTAGTTAGTAATTAGAAGTAGGCGCAGAATACTTTACAAATGCTATCATTAGAAATGTATTGATTAAAAATAGGATTTATATATTTATGTTCACAAAGGTGGAATGTAATTACATTTATTCAAGTATGAATGGAATGACAGACTATTAGGTACCCCCCTTTAAAAATTATTAGGCTTATTCTTATTCTAGAAAAATATATATATATAGCCTATATATTTAGTTCAGGGGCTACTTGTAAAATATTTGGGGCTGAAGCCCCGTGGCACCCAGGCCTAATGACACCACTGACCATGGCCATTAACAACCTTGTGGCTGTTGGCTATATTGTATGCCATTTCAAGTAAAAATCACAATATAAAATGTGTTTTTTGTATTGTGGAAGGAAGGCAGATAGCAAATACTCACCCATTTTATATGTCATTATGTATCCAGTCTGATCTCGAGCACACAGCTGATGCATATGTGATTTGTATACATGAAGTAACTGAAGTGCATTTTAAATGGATTCAGTGTGGACAGGGTCCAGCTCCAATATTGCATGATGTGTTGTGATATTTGGATGCTCGTTTGCTACTGAGACACAGCGTCAAAAAACTTGTTCCAGAATATTAAAAGATATTTCGGCAGGAGTTACTATGTTGTCAGGTATAAGTGATGCCTGTATAGTTTTGAACTCACAAATTGAAATAATCTTGCAACTCACAGTTTTCTTCCTCCTCTTTCTACCTCCCCGCCTCCCTTCAGTTCCTTATCCCACCGCCTGCCCCCTGCCTCACCCTCAACCCACAGCATTGCCGGAGCCTCTGGGACCTCTTCTTCATCCTCCACACCCTCCTCCCGCCTCTCCAGGGGATCCACAGTGAGGAGCACCTTCCATGGAGGGCAGATTAGAGACCGACGCCCTCCTTCGCATGCTCCCCCAGCTTCCCTGACTCCGTCCCATGATGCCAGCCCGCTGCCCCATGCCAGGACCCGGGCCACGACCAACCTGCTCAGCAAACTCACCTCCAAGTTGACTCGCAGGTAAGGGGAGAAGCTAGGAGAGAAAGAAGGGCAGGATGAATAGAAAAGAGTTTTACTTTTGTTTAGAGGTGTTACTATGGATAAAACTAGAAGAGATAGATTACGAATCAACCGTTAAATGCAGGTTTTAGTGCTCATTCTGACGTTTGCAAGTATTTTAAGGACTGAATATGTTTGATGATTCGTGCTAACCATCCACATGTGGTGAGGTGACACCAGACTGCCTGTGAAAGTCTGTATATGTATTGGCGGAATTCTGGAAAGTGTAGCTCTTTTGCTGTAAACGTGTACATGAAGATCAATCAGCTAACTTTGCTGCCTCTCACCGTCTATTCCCTAACCAGTACTAACCTATCAGCTTTTTTTCCTCTAATGATGAAGCTTAACAGGCTTCAGACCTGGGTCCAATAGTGTTAAACATGATTCCTTCTGTTTGTTTGACTTGCTTAAAGTAGGAGTCTGGTTTCCCATACCTGACAACAGCTGTAGGATTTCTGCCAGATACCAGCTGCTCCCCACAACATTTGCTGTTTAAAATTTGTCTGCCTCATCCAACAGGAAAAAAACATATGTAGCCCAGTGAAACAGCACATAAGATATGTATAAAACACAGAATATTTATATTTATCTGTGTAACGGACATGCTGCTGAGTTGTGAAGCAGTGGAGTCTTATACGTGGAATTACTGGTATTTAAGCTCATGTTGCGTAGAAATATGTTTTAGCATATTGCTGCTCTTTCCATTTTTACTTTAATTTATCATTTTACAGGCATTAGGGTTGCAGCATCATTCCTTGAAACTGCATACCCTGGTATGAAAGTTGCCGGTTATCATACCATGGACATTTGATTTTTCACGGTATGGAGAAAAAAATGCTACACAGAAAAAAATGCTACATGTTTTACACAGTTGTACTAAAAAAAAAATTTTTTTAAAAAGTTTCAAATGTATAATAAATAATTGTTTGTATCAACAAAAACAAACTTCTATTTTCATTTTTGAATAATTATAACAATTGTTTTGTAACACCATATAACGCCATAACTCCTTCATGTTCCAAGCTTCCAGCAGAGTAGACGCATAAGTTTGACCTCTCTGTTTTGCAACGTAAAACGTGTCGACTGGCATCAAGTGCCAACATCTGAGGCTGAAAAAAAACCCCATTCACAAGTGCCAAAAGCTGCAGTTCCTCTAATGGCCGCTTGAAGCTGGCTTCAAAACAGAGTCAGTATCCATAGACAGAGATGTTAAAATGCCTAGCTTTAAAGGAAAAAAAAACATGAATACAGCCTGGTACAAAAACTGGTTTTGGTCTCTGTAGCTAATTTCAACATGCATGACAACTATCCTTGGGGGCTGAATTATTATATAACTCACCTGCTTTAATTGTATTAAGCCTTAAAGTAGTGCATATTTAAAAGCAGAGCAGCTTGAGAGACAGGCTGTCTGCCGATAATGTCCTCAGCCTCTCAATCAGATCCAACCCTCGCTCCTCCAAAGCTCTACCCTCTTGCCTAGATATGGCCAGTTTTGGCTACAAATAAACAAGATGGCATCGTCTGGCATGCCAAACTCAAGGCTTCATGTTTGATGTCACATTAGCTACGTCCATTATTATACAGTCTATGGCCAGCGTCGATAAAAGGAATTCATTAACTTGGCAGCATTTGATCCTGATGGATCAGACAATTTGGAACTAGTGATCACCATAATTTGTGATGTTTGTATTTATATAAAGTAAGTAAATAAAGAGCAGGTGAATGAGACAAATGAGTAAAAATTATATTTGACTGAACTGTCAAATGGAACTGGGAAGTAAATGGTTTCCTTTTGGCAATGGATACAAAATTTCATCCTGCAGTGGTGAAGTTGACTGATGAATACAATACTAGCAAATATCTCCTGTATCCTCAATAATTGTGTTCAATACATGAGCCAAATCTTGTTCCAACCCTCTATCTAAACCATATTATGGTAAAGTCCAGTTCCAGTTTCCAAAAAATCCAGTTGTGTTCACTGCACTTTTTAGCTTCTTTCATCAGCTGCTGTTCTTATGCGAGTAACCTGACCCAAAAAAGTGGCACATATTAAAGAAAATACATATGTATACATTTTTGCTCTCTATCAATATTTTTAAATATATGATATTCATTATTATAAATCTAGTTTTATGGACACTTTTCACTTTTCTGGTTAATTTTCTAATAAACCTCCCTCCTTTTTTTAACACAAATTTTCCAGTTATTTTCTCGTAACCTTTTGCTAACTTCTCACGATTTCCTGGACATTCCAGGTTGGTCATTGCCTTTTTTTCCCACATTTTTTGAAAGAAATCAAACCATGAGCACAGATTACAATGGGTTAAATAGCTTGTGAAAGGTGGAAAACTAATGTTGATCGAGGTTCTGAAGAGTTAAGCTGGTACAAACAAGCAACCTATTTGACCCAGGTCTGCTGGTCAGGTGGACATACTGAATGTCTTTCACAGTCAGTTCTTCTCTGCTGCTTATTGTTGCTTTATCTGTTTGTTTGATTCTTTAACAACTTTTGCTTTTCCTTGCCAGTCACCTGCCAGTCTTCTATCCTTCTTTTACCTGAACTACAGTTTGATTTGTACTTCTCTGCCTCTTCTACCTGTGTTTCTTACTGTCTGTCATCTTCTATATTCTACTTCCCCCATCACTTGCTTTCTCTTTTGTTCAATGTCTCTCTGACTTTCTGCGGGTAATTTTCCTTTTTTTATCCATTCCTCTCATCCTCTCTTCATCTCCTTCTCTTCCTCTCTCCTCCCAGGGTCACTCTTGACCCTTCTAAACGTCAGAGCTCAAACAAGTCCATGTCGGGCTGCACCCTCCCACAGGGGACAAAAACAGTTAGTAAGTCTTCCTTTCCCATGTTTTCTGGCTGCTGCTTCTGTCTGTCCGACTGTCTGCCTGCTTGCTGGTGCCCCGTCATCCCCTGTACCCTTCATTCGCTGTCTGTGGCAGGTCGTAGTTTAGTTATACAAACATTTATCTGAGGCAAAGCTTTTCTACAGGCAGGAATTCAATCAGTAGTTGAGTTCAATTCAACCTGCGGGGCTCTGGCTCCAAGACAAAACCTCATTTTCTTTGTAAATAAGAGGGGAAATCGATTCTTTTTTTTTTGGTTTACATTTTCCACATAAAGTGCAGTTCTGTAGTTTCTCTTCAAATATGTGTTCCATCGAGAAGAGTCCAAGGAGAGTTATGTTTGCTTGTTTGAAAGGGGATTAATAGAAGTGGGCAGTATAAATAAAATCTGTTGATATCTCACTATTGATATATATCGTAATATAGGGATTTTTATGCAGTTTAATTGCTTACAGATTAAATGACCTAACCTGACCTAATTTTGGCTAATCTTGTGAATTAAATTTAATGAAATACTTGGAAATCCAAACAGGGTATCTGCAGGTCACAGTTAAGTCTTCAAAGGCATTTAATTCTGTTTCCTCGGGGGGAAAAAAAGGCCTTCCAAGGTCAGGGATCCCGCTGATCCTTAAAAAGTCTCAAAAGGCATTGAATTCATTAATCTAAAAATAAGGCCTTGATTGGTATTAAAATTACTTAAATGGTCAGTCATGGGAAGTAGGATTTTATGTTGTGCTGTAAAATCTCAAAATGGTTGCATCTATTATTTTGTTAATAAATTCCTCTTTTTAAACTTGTCATGTTCAAAATCCAAGCAGTGGAATCTCACATGCAGAGTGAAAAACACAAAGAAAACCAAACAGGGGTGTCAAATATTTTCCATTTCTTTTGGTAAACCAAATAGATATTTTTATGATAATATAATATGTTCATTGTCTTCGGTGTGTTTTGCTCAAAATAGGGTTTTTATTTCAACATTTGAGGCAAACATTTGGGTAACATAAAATCGTCCCTCTTCAGTTTTGTTTATCAGAAAATTGGTCTTGAACTTCATTCCAAGTGGCATTTAAAAAAGCCTTAAAAAGTCTTAAATCTAATTTGACTAAAGCTGCAGGAACCCTGTCCCAGATATCTTGAAGTCTTAGATTTGATTTACAAAAGTTTGCAGCTGTGGAGAGATTCTAAAGCGGTCCTTTACATGCTTTACTGGTCAAAAAACACTTTATTTTCCTCATACCGTCTGTAATAGTGACTGGAATAGTGACTGTATGAGTGTATGATTCATCCATGGTCATAGTTTAGGTACTTTCAGAGGCCTCAGCCGGGAGCCTCCTTACATTCCTGCATGCAGACAGTGAAGGACTCTGAGGCCTCCGAAAGTACCTAAACCATGACCAGGGATGAATCATACATTCATACGATTACTTTTAATACGCATGATTACATTCAAATACTACAATATTGAATAATTTTCACAACAGATTGTAGGGTGTTTCAGGGTCTTCTGTATCTCTGCACCGTCCATGCAGCTGTGGAATATCTGTAACTGAGAATACTTGTGCACTGAACTGAACTGATAATCCGAGTAATTTCATTCACCGTCAGGCTCTGACATCAGTCCAACATACTGAATCAGCTGGGAAAAAAGCTAGTGCCGAGTTTATTCTTACCCAGCAAACTTAACAAGATTGTTTCTTCCTGTAGAGCAGCTCTATCTCAAAACAGTATGTTTGTGTGACTAAACTTTGATCAGCAGCTGTCGGCCTGAATGTCTGTCTGTCTTTGTGTCTGTCTGTCTGTCTGTCTGTGTGGACTGCTTATGTCTCTGCTGGCTGGGCTTCATGCTGTAGCTCTCACTCGAGGCTGTAGGTGTCACAGCTTCTTCCAACAGTAACACACATCAGTCTTGCTTTTCTGGGACAAAAAGGGGTGAAGTTGGATTAATTTGTAGATGCGAGAGTTCAAGTTTGTTACACACTTGTTTTTAGAATAATCGACCTTGTGAAGATGTTTTTGTGTGTCATCTGGAGTAAGTGAGTTTATTGCAACTCCACTGTACTAGTCTGAGTCATGTAATCAACACCATATGTTTACTCATGTTGTTAACAAATCAGCAGGGCTGTGGGATCCTGGACAGACAGGAAAGGGGGGTGGGGTGCTTTATTGGTGTTTTATACAAGACAGAGGAAAAGGATGAAGAGAAGTGTTAAAATCTGAGAGAGAGGTTTGTTCACTGTCTTTGACCTCATCACTACTGTTAATGTAGTGTGCATCACTGCGTCCAGGAAGGGTTTACACTCTTACATGACCTCTCCTTGAACTTTTGGTTTGGCATAGTTTAGATGTATTCATGTCTGAGTAAAAATGATTTGGTCTGGATCATTGTAGCGTTGAAGCTGTGACATTAGGAGCACACAGCGTGTGTCTGAGCCCTCTGCAGGAGCTAGATGCTTGTAAGAAGCCTGCACCAGTCATCCTGACTGACTGACCCAGCGTCACTGCCGTTTTAAATCAGGATTAGTTATGTAACCAAGATTTATCCTCCTCTTAAACGGGGATCTTGCACAGCTCTCCCTCAAGATACAAGCAGATTGTCCCGTTACACTGCTGCTAGCTTCTCTCGCTCCGTCACTTTCTGCTCTTCTTCCTCTCAGCCTTAATACAGATCACACAATGCGACACTCATACTGTACAGTTTATACACAGATACGTGCTAGCAGTGCTGTGCAAGTTCCTAATAATAAGCACTTAGTCAGTTACATCTCTCAAAAGTAATTCAATTACTTTACCAGTTACTGCATAGAAGTAATTAGTAGGGAAAGTAACTTTTATGTAACTATTAAATATCTGCTTCAGTTCTCTTATTAGTGCACACTATGTTATTTTAGTGTTGCTGTGGCACAGAGTGGGAAAAGGTGTCATATTTTATCTGTAGCCATCAATATAATTAAAAGTAAGCAGTGCAATAAAACAATAGATATATTTATTTATGATGGCCTCGACAGGCCTTAAGATAAAACAAAAGTCGGTTTTCAATCCTTTTTTACACTTTGCAAAGCAATAGACACAAAATCATTTTATTTTGATGTATTTTATACAATTCTTTATCAAAAAAAACTATAGCAGACATTTATGATGCATTACATATTTATCAACCACCAGAAGTAGTGGGATGATAATAAAACTTTATAAAGTTGTAAAGTAATGTGTTACTCCCAACTCTGGTCATCAACTTAATGCACTCGTCAAGGCGACTTTGGCTTCAGTTTCTGGGGGAGGAATTACTCTCTTTCTCTACCCAGACAAGAAAGACAAAGTCATTTAATCTTGATGGGACACCTCCACTTCTTCAGTCATAAAACATTCACATAATTAATGTTGAGTTCAGGCTTGTGCTGATGCAAGATTTCAAAAGATTTGTTCAGCAACACCATGGTGTTCCCAACGGAGTTGCTGGATTGAGGTTTTAATCCAACAGGAAGACTCCTCCAGATATTTGCTGGATAATTATTTGGATAACATGATAAATGCTGGGGCGTATCCCAGTGATTATCTGTGTGGATGCTACTGTGAGAGAGGTGACACTGAGACACAGACTTAACAAAAATCGAATCTTAACGATCTAAAGCCACAGCCCTGCAACAGCTTCTCGGTCAGAACCGGGGTCACATAGAGTAGGTTTCATTTGTTTTAAAAAAAATCTGTCAATGAAATCTTCTTACTGGCCTCTCCAGGCCACCCCCAGTTCCTGGAATAGAGATCGGGTTGCCAGGTTGGTGGGAAAGAACTCGGCACACAGAGAATAGCACCAGCAGCCTCTGGTGGCCATGAAGGGAAAGTGCAATAAGCAGCTTCCAACCTGACAGTCTGTCGGTGGAGCAGAGGAAACTGAAATCCAGTGCACCCCACAGCCGCCATGGGATCAGGCATCCTGGATCTGTGTGGCCCTCTGATGTGGCAACACAATAATCTACTCTCTAACATGTAAAGGGATACATAGCTACAAACATACAAAGGAAGATCACACCTGATTTTAATACTTAGAAAAACAAAACAAACGCTATACGTACTTTCAATCAAACTTGAAATGTTGGGAGGGATATTGGGAGCAATATAAGTACATAAATACAGTAAGAGATGAAATGGAACATTGCAAAAACTAAAAAACCCAAACAAAAACAGTTTAGCTCCTTGAAACTTGAGAAAATCTTTGGAGGACGGCAATGAGCAACATCACAAGAAATTATCGAAAAATTAGCAAGGAATTACCTGAAAATTAGCACACAATAAAAAGAAAATAAATAACACTAATATAAAAACAAACAAGAAAATAGCTTGAAAAAAGTGCCAGAAATGCAAATAAAATTAACTTTAAATGTATTTACTTCAAATTAAATGATTATTTTTTAAATGTATTTTCTAATATGTTTCTCTCTCTTCCTTTTTTTTCACTTCACTAATTCTCAGTTCATTTTGCCGTTGCTCACTGCTTTTTTGGCCATGTTTCCAAAAGAAATCAAACCAATTTATTCAGGTTTCAAAGGTTTAGATGCTTGTGACAGCCAGCCAAACGTAACATGAGAAACTGATGTCGATCCAGGTTTCAAAGTATCAAAAGTGGAGTTGGACTCACCCTAAATGCTCGCTAGATTATGAGGTGTAGATCAATTAGATAGGCCAAATGTGGGTTTTTTTGTCTATTAAGACCTGGTTCCCTGCTCTGGATTCACTCCCTCTACATTTGTTTATCCTTCTCATTTGTTTTGTCGCTGACTTTGACATTTTGTTGTGTCACATCCATCCAGTGCTCCAGTGTGGTGAGTGTAGGCTGGGGATGATCCATCTGTGATTTGAAGACGAGTTGTCGAGTCTTGTGTTGTGATGTGACTTGGATTGACTTGATGCAGTGATTAGGTGCATAAAAACAGGAAGTGTGTGTGTCGGGTGGGGGTTGAGCCAGGAAGGGAATTGGTGTAAAAATGGACTGGCCATTTGATTGATTCCTAACGGATCCGTTTGTCTTCCTCTTGAGGGTCACAGACGAACCTGAGAGAATCAGCAGATCTCCGGTCACAAGGTGAGTTCACATTTATATATTTTTTCAAACGCTGGCATGCAGAGTGAACCAGTAGAATAATCTTGTGTGTCAGCAGCATCACAAGCAGCCTGCTTTTCATAATATTAATCACAAATAAATGCCATGTGCTTAAAGGATGTTAAACACCTTTAGTTTACTCTTAAGTGAGATATTTAGTGTGATACATATGAATGATGCTGTTACTGCTGTTGTTTAAAAAAATAGTTCAACATTTTATAAAAATGTTCTTATTTGCTTTCTTTCAGATAAACAAATATGTTATGACTTACATAATCTGTACAAAAGCATTTGTGTGTAAACGGGAGTTGGCCGTTTGATATAATAATAATATCTTAAATGAATCTTAAAATCTTAAAATGCAAAGACAAGTAAATTAGGATTTAATGAATCTTTTTTTTTACATTGTATCGTAAAATCTCAAAACAATTGGTAGCATCTATTTAATCATCGATTTCTTTGTCCACATTTTTTTATTGTAAAATTGGTCTTATATTTTATCCCAAGTGGCATTAAAAATTCTTAAATGCAACTTGCATTCTTAAGAAGCTTTAAGAATAACAATTAAAACACATATGTCACAAAGTACTTAACAAGAAGATAAAAGCAGACAAATAAAGCAAAAAGGATTAAGGTAACTATACAGAACATTACAAAATCAGTAACAATATAGTAATTAAATATGAAAGTGGTCAAAAAAAAGAAAAGAAAAGAACAAATATATGTGCTTTGTTACCTTTGAATATGGAGGAAACAACTAGCCTGGCTCTCTACAATCTTAATGCAAAGCTAAGCTAACCATCTGCCAGCTCCAGCAAGAAAACAGATTAGTATGTTGTACCTATGTACCTAAAATGTTAAATTATACCATATAGTCTCTGCCAGTCTGAAGATAATTCAATTAAAAGAGAATTTAGAAGTAAAGTGCATTTACAAGAATTTGTCATAAACAGAAGTGTTGTATTCAGGCTGCAGCTGTAAATGTTTTCATTCTCAGGTTTTACTGAGACCTGATGTTTTTCCTTCTGATCACTTTCTAAACATCAGAAGTCTACATGAAGTCACGCATCTGGTTTGTGATCCAGCATGGGAACTTGAGCATGGGAATTTTTCTTTTCTCTGTGGTGACGAAGACACAAGGAAATAAAGTAAAATAGATTTGAAAGTGCTCATACTGACAATGCACATTTTCTGCTCAAATGTACAGAAAACAGAAAGATATGCATACTTCTCTCACCTGGATCTTTCAAAATCAAGAACCAGTCATCATCATCGAGAACTGAAAATGCTATAAATGGTCAAACACAAATCCCAACTGTCCTATATTCCCCATACACTTGTAAAATTTTTAAACTAAATCAGGTCATAAGCAGTACACTGTCATTATTCTGGTACGTTCACTTCTTACATGCAGAACAATCACACACAACAATGTAAAGAAAGTATCTAACTTTTTTATTTTGGCAGACACACTTTGATAGGATACGTAAAAACTGTGACAAAAAGCAACCATTAAAAAAAAGAGCAATTAGTGCGTTGAATACAACAAATGTATTTACAATACCTACATTGGTATTGTATTTTTTTGAGTTACCAGTGTCAGTTTATTGATATGCTATTAAAGGTTTTGTGTACTTCCTCTCAGCCTCAGCTGCATCAGCCCAGTCTCAGTCTCAGGTTAAAAACAGCAGGTAAACCAGGAGCAGCAGGCTGATGTTAGCTAACAGTCTGTGGTTCTCCCTGTGGTAGATGATCCCTGTAGGTAGAACCTTTGATTTAAGAACAAGAAATAACTTTTTATTTTGTCTATCAACAGCTCAGTCCCTGAAACTCTTTACCCTCCTACACCAGCAGGCTGACGTGTTGAGATCTATGTGTGTTAGTTGGTCCTAGATGGATTTTTGGTTGGTTTTAGAGTTTCTGAAGTGGGGTTTTATGGGGTAAATATCCATAGTCATTATATTACATAGATAAAACACACTGTAAAATCTGACAAGTTGATCTTACTTAAAATAATCTTGGAAACCGACTGCTTTGAAAAAGGAAGTGAATATAATTATTAATCATATTTTTTTCTTAACTTTATATCTAGCGGTTAAGTTTACTCAAAATAGAGCTGTATTTACTTATTTTTGTGAAGTTGTAACTTAAAAAGGACAACTGGAATAACCTTGTTCTTTCTAAGTGTTAGCAACTTCAGTAAACCAAGTTAGTCTGACCTAACTTGATTATGACAAAGAGGATTTTGCCAATGATGAATTTAGGAGTGAGTTCTGTTTTGTTAACATGTTTTTAATAATAACAAATTTTAAGCAAACTTGACAATTAGATATAAAGTGAACATAAATTAAATTTAATAGTATATTTACGTCCTTTTAAGATCTACTGGTCAGAACTTTACAGTGCAGCAGTCGACATGCCCCCAGGAGGCTAAGCAATGCACTGCTGCAGATGAGGGCAGCAGCAAAACGTATTTTAGCAAATTAAAAAAAAAAAACAACAAACATTTAACTTTATGCCATGGGGAGAGTATTTTCAAGCTTTTTTTTCCTTTATTGTCAGAGTCACAGTTGAGATCTTCAGTTCCACATCTGTGTTCCTGTCAGAGGTATCAGACTCTCTTTAGGAAAAACTGTGATTTTACATTGCTGAACAGGAGCTGCTGGTCTAATACTGCCTCGATCAGTAATTTTGTTCGTGTTATCGTGTGATTTTGGTGATTCCAAACTAATTAGCCCTTTAAAATGTCCCACAATAACGCTAACTAACCAAGTGATCAAGGCAGCCGTAGAGCAGCAGCTCCTGTATTCAGAGACGTTAAATCACTGTTTTTGAGTGGAGTCTGGCTGTCAGGAGAGCAATAGAACAGCTTCACTTCCCCGACTGAAATCCTTGTCTGACACTAATATAACACTGTGAAAGTATTCAAAATATAATATACACTTAAACTGATATTGATCTTTTTTGGTGGCTTAAACATGTTTTGTTGCTGGCCCCGTCCACAGCAGTACATTGTTTAGTTTTTGTGTCAGACTCCAGCCTGCTTCTCAAAATTTGGGGGCATACGGACTGACATCCTCTGCATACACCGACTATAGCCTATGGGCTAATTGAACCCAACTTCCAAAAATTCGAACTACCCCTTTAAGAGTGATTTATCAGTACAGTGTGTTATTAATGATATGCATTTGAGTATAATCTCACAATCAAGAATGAAATACATATCTTATCAATCCCAAATCCTTGACGTGAGCAGTTAATTTGAGGTGTTGTACATTCATTGTATAGCATAAGATGTTGTTAGACTAGAAAATGCATGTTTACTTATCAGTGATCTAGATTGCCACAGAGATATAAAAATCCAATAATGTATGATATTAATCCTTGTTCTTCTCCTCCCCCTCCCCTTAACCACTCATGCATTCACATTCACATTCACACAACCATATCTCATAAACTCAAAAACATAAATATTCATTCTCATTTATACTTGCTCCTACATTCACATTTGATTTCCTCTTTTATTTTTACTCTCCAAATCTTTAACCCTTTTAACTCTCCTCCTGTAAACATCCATATCAACCTTTTTGTTTTCCTACTTTTCCTCCTCCATCCTCTTTTTGCATCACCCCTTTTGTCCCCCTTTGCAGTCGCCATCTATCTGGGCATCAGAAAGCGGCCGAGCCCCGGACCCCCCGATGCGGATGGGATGTGAGAGTGCGGAGCCCCCGCGACCCGGCCGAGGTGGTGCTAGCACTGCGTGAGGCGGCGCAGGGCTGCGGCTGCCAGGTCCACCTGGCCGGGCCTTTCCTCCTGTCCTGCACCCACGGAGCAGCCGGCGCCCGCGTGGCCTTCGAGGCCGAGGTCTGCCAGCTGCCCAGCGGGCTGGGCCAGAGCAGCGGTGTGAGGTTCAAACGCCTGTGGGGGGCACCGTTAGCCTTTAGAGACATCGCCACCAAAGTGTCCAAGGAGCTGGAGCTCTGAGGGCGACCGGAGGCTGGGCAGATCGAATAACAGACAGGACAGGCTGAAGAATGAGGAGGGATGAGGAAGAGGAGAAAGAAACCATCTCCTCCTCCTCCTCCTCCCTGGGCTCCACCTCATCTGATGCATCTAGCGATGCCTTGCCTCCGCTAAAGACCCTCTTCTCCTGATGCCACCAATCACAGCCAGACAAACGGATGCACAGACACGGATAGACCGCCATTGGCAGACAATGACCCTTGACCTTGGAGCTGTCAGTGACCTACGACCCCTGCTTGAAACACACCACCACCTCCATATTATGTGAGCCCATGGGTCAGGTTGTTTTTTTTTTCATGTTTGATGATGATGAGAATGATGTTGCTGAGAATGATGGAGATTGATGATTTGTTGACGTTGTTTTTCCTATTGTATCATATTTGTTGTCATCATTCCTTTTTAAAGAGCTGCTATTTAAAGAAACGTTTGTAATTTTTGTGTATTAAGTTTATTTTCTTTCTTTAATGCTTTTAAAATGGGCAGAAGTGTGACATCTGTTGTCGTTTCTTGGAAGCAGGCGTCACATATTTCAGAAGAGAGGTTGCAGTCTGACCTCCGGCCTCCAGAGGGAGACATGCAGAAATGCAGAGAACTTGTGGCAGACTGAATGAAGTATCGCAGCCTTTCTGCCCATCCACTGGTAACGCCCATTCACTGCTCAGTTGGGATTTTAATTTCTGTTTGTACCTTTTCTGGTTAAACGTTTCCCTGCCTGCTATCAGTATCTCCACTTTGCACTGATGGCAGGCATGTGAGCTGCTCACAGAGGAGCAAAGCTGCCTGATAGTACAAACTGGGCTGATAATCTGATCATTTGAACATGCTCTGCTCCCTACATACACTCTTCGGTTGAGATTTTATTACACAATAAGATGTGTAAGCTTTTTATTTTACAATGAGTTTCTGATCTGGAGTTGCCTGTGCACAGGCCAAAAGGTGACACTTTATGTTATTTTAACCACGTACTGTATAAAAGATGGACGACATAACAGCTCCCCAAAAGTGAAGCCAAAACATTTCGATCGCCATCTAGTGCCTGGCTGAGGGATAGGTCATAAAACCCATTCCCTCCATGTTATCAGATGGGTCAAACTAAAAACTCAAAGTACACATCAAATCATTTTATCCAAAATTCTGTCATTCTGTCATTTTAGATAGTTCTTATCACACTGATGTATGTTAATTTTTCTGACAGTTTGATTTTGATTAGTAATTCGATGCTATAAAAAGAGAGTTAGACGTCATGATAAACATGTTTGGCAATAGGTGTGCTTTCGATCAATGGTACTGCTAATGATTGTGCGGATGGGTGAATAGGCATTAACCATGGATGTATTTAGAAAATCTGGACACAGCCATGAAGGCAGGGTTTTGTTCATTCCTATGAGAGCTGCTCAGTGGAGCATGAAGCAAAATAGCTCTATTCCCACGGCATGAAAGTACCCCGATTTTCCGCAATACGGGGCCTATACAGCATGTGCACTGTGCTCGAGCGGTTAAACTCTGCTAGCGGAGCAGCTGACTTCCGGTTTAGCCTCTTATTAGCTTGAATGGCGATGAAATAATTTAATCTCTTTATAGGCTTTCCAAATGCTTAAAACTGAATGGATTAAATCTTGATAGTAAATGAGTCATGTCATGTTTTGACGATCACAAAAATGTATCCACTAGTTTACAGACGTCTCTTTCCCAGTGTTCCTAAATGGGAAAAGGTCTTTCTGGGCCCTATAGCATCACATGACAGTGTAAGTCCACTTTTGGCTATTACGTATAATTTTGCCTCAAAGCCTGGTGCTCTTCCTGGTGACTCAGCGTGAACTTGATACCATGGAGATTGCTACCATGCACTCTGGCTCCAAATGATGTCAGCAGCACAAGATGGTAGTGGCTGTATCCAGGATATTTTGGCTTCATTTTTGCACAGTGGGAGACGGGTCGTCCATCTTTATAAACAGTCCCTGGTGTGACCTGAGACGTCTGTATAGCTAGTTTACTCTATTAAGATTGGAAAAGCTGGCTTTATTAACCCATCAGAATCTATTATTCTGAGACCAGTAAACACTAATTTAACTAGAAGTTCATATAAATATTGTCTGTTTAACAATTAACTGAACTACAATATTTACCCATAACAACATGAATATTACAATTTTTCCAGCACATATCGTAAACTTTCACTGTGTCCAGAAAATCTTCTTTTTTTTTAAGCTTGACAAACTGACCCTTTTACAGATTACTGGTCAAATGACATGGCTTTCTGATGGCACCAGCTGCATAAAATTCTAAAGCGCTGTTCGTCTGAAAAAAACAAAAGCAACCGTAGACCCATTTTTTCCACAGCCCATTATCACAAAAATAATGACCCCAAAGTCCTGTTTGTCCAAAAATACACACTCCCTGCAGTTAGTTTCAGTTTTACAGCACCAAACCTCCATTCCTCGGGGGTTTTCACTGGCCCGTCCCGGCTTTGCCAGCTGCTTTTGTGCCACCAAACGTGAGTCTTTTAAGCCAGAACATGATCTTTTCCTAACCATAAGAAAGTGGATCTTTTGCCTAAACCAAACCACACATTCAACACAGCGTTGTTGAGAAACAAAGGCTTAATTTTCAATGTATCTACTAAAAAATAATGTATAAAAGTAAAATATCTGCGGTTTTACAATGTGGACATTTTTGTTGGCGATCAGGTTGTCCTTTCAAAGAAATAGAACTTTGGAGCAGTGGGCGTTTGTTTTATGGAAAACATGCTGTTGGAAAAATGGGCTTTTGGTCCAGTGGGACATTTTTCAGACAAGTTGGTCTTCAAAATTTGCGCCATCACAGCAATGGGCAGTCTACTTTTTTTTCTTTTTTTTCCCCAGGTTTTTTTCCTAATATCATGGAAATTCAACACAGTATGATACAAAAAACAAACAAACCTTCCCTTCTTTTCCTGTGAGGCGCACATGAAGCTAAAAGTTTTTTCTTGTTGCTTATCAAACCGTTAAACGTTAAGCAGCCACAGATTCAAACACCCGTAAAGGCTGTGCATTTTCTAAAAGATGACTTTGCAGCTATTTCAGTTTAATGTGATTTCTTCTTTAGTAGCTCATACTGGTTTAGAGTAAATGGAGGAGATGGGTTTTTACTGGTAGCACTTAACAATACCACAGTCTGTCAGAACGCCGCCACCATCGCTTTCCTCATGTGTAGTGCAATACAGACACAAAACCAAGAATCTAGACTTGAGTGATCTTCGTCTCCACCAGCTCCTTGTTGAACTTGTTTTTTAAATTTTTAATATTGCTTATATGTTTTTAAGATTAACTGAGCACTTTTTTTTTAGCCAGAATTGTACTGTACTGCACCGGCAGCATTTTGGTAAAGTGGATAAAGACACGTTTTTTGCTTTTACTTATCATCATGAAGTAAATGTAGATTGCGCAATGTAATGGATCTAAAATAATGACACCATCTGCGTTTAGTTCGGCTCCAGATAAGCCTCGCTTTCACTATGCAATTCTGTCCGTCAGCAGGTACGATCTGGGAAATGAAAATGAAGACTTGATTTATGACACAAATGAAGTGTGTGAACTATTGCGCTACAAAAACAGTAAGAGGATAGCGCTCTTGTTTTCCCTGGTAGCTCCTCCCAGTATAACTGTCAATTCCTTGCAGTTTCTGTCTCCAGTAGTGGAACAACTGAAGTAACTGAGTAAAATAAATTGCATTGTGTCCGGTGATGTTGGTAGTTGCAGCTCTGAGGAAAACAGAAAGAGATCCGGTTGTCTTTGCGACTGCATCGCCAACAGTAACACAACTTTGATACGTAAGGGGGTAAAAGTTCAAAAGTTGTCTGTTTCCACTGTAAGATGTACTTTTCTTTTGTGAATTGTTTTAAAAAATCACACCACCTCACACATTTAAAGCCCACTGACATGAATAATTGACACTCTGAATGCCCTTCCCTCCGTTACTTACATGTACGTCTTAATTAAGGAATATGCGGTACAAAAATTCAAAGTGGCGATATGTCTCCATAAAGTTCTGTCAAATTTAAACTTTTAGAAAAATAACTTTTTGTCATATTTGATCAAACTGTAAGTGACTGTAGTACAATACAGAACACATGAAAAAATCATGGTTTTCTGGCTCCTTTTAGTACTCCTCATGGCATTTGCAAGATCAGTGGATTCTTACTAATGCCTTTAGGAGCACTAGGCGGAGCCAGAGCCCCGACAAAACATAGCAAAATGTTTATTTAAACAAAAACGGTGGCAAGTTGAACACCTTGCTGTGATATTCAGCACTGCCTGCTAATATGGCAGGTTTGATTTAATCCAATTCAGAATGGCTTTATTTGGATGGTAAAACTTGCATTGCCAAAGCAGGCGTGAACTAAAAACTAAAATTGTATGTACAAACTGTATAAGTTAAGATCTACCAGAATTGGGGTTGAATACACATCTCTGCTGATTTGTTAAGAAAGAAACGTCATTAAATCTTGAAACTGTAGCAAAATGATGCACACTGTTTTCATATTGAACATACCCCAGATTTTTTTCCCCTCATTGTCTGTTTCACGTAGTACTGTCACAGTTTTAGCAAATATGACAAAAAGTTATTTTTTAAATAAAAGGTATCAACTGTAGCTTTTCTTTTAACCAGTGTTACATTTGTTTCCAGCTCTTGACCTCAGCAACACTTCTGATTCACAAAACTGTAAACTTTTCCTTCTGTCGGCCAATCAGGTCGCAGCCCTGCTGAGACGTGTGACTGTTGACAAATTAGATTCCAGTATTACTGTCAAGAGTTGTACAACTGTTAATCAATCAGACTCCTGCCTCATTAAAAATCTTTAATTTCAAAGCATGCGATGTGATGAGGCAGCAGTTTAAGATGACACTTTGAAAATTTTATTTCATAAAAACACTTTGCTGTCATTACAGAGCAAAGCGACCAACTGATCACAGAGACTGACGACTCCAATATCAAAAGGTTGTTGTACTTATATTGTAACTCTATAAAGCCAAGCAACTATAACTTGTACTTTTTAAAGTATGCAGCATCTAACAAAAACACTGATATGTAAAAGGAAAGATAGATTTCTGATCTTTACGGCTGTAAAGTCTGCAGGAATTTATCTGTTTAATGGGAGATTTCAGCCGCAGCAGGTATCCACCACTGTCTGAAAATGTGAAGCTGTGATTTAGGGCTAGTTTTTGCAATTTTTATTTTGTGTACAACTGGGCCTCACTCTCTGAACCTGTTCTGTAGATACAGTTAGGGCCACGCTTTAAGGCTACAGTTCTGTTGTATAGTGTGTTTGAAGCCGTCGCTGTTATCAAGAAAAACTTAACTTATGGGCTGAAATTACGGAAATGATCGACCTGCAATCCTGCATGTCTCCTAGGAAATAATGTGTGACACAAAAATAAAGACTTTCAACCTCTTTCATATTTTATGTCTATTTTATTATCTTAGGTATGGATTTAATGTGTCTGGCGTGAAATTGCACCAGTTTCTTTGTGTTATCGGTGAAATCTTTTGTGGGGTTTGGTTATGGAGGACTAAATCTGCCATAATAAAAAATAAATAAATACATAAATGACACAATAAATATCTCTACTAAATGTGCAGGTTTATTTGGACAGTAAATGCATATGCACAGAAATAGCAAAATAAATGTATAATATATTTGAAAAAATATTTCTGTATATTTTCATATTTAATTATTTCCCAATTTCATGTTTATCTCTTTAAATGGAGACACAGGGAAATTAGAAATACTTGTAAAGAGATAAATAAATGAACTGGGAAATCATTAAATGTGAAAATATATTACTACAAAAATATATATTTTTTAATTTTCTATTTCTGTAAATATTTATGTATTCTCAAAATAAACCTGCATATTTATTAGATAGTTTATACTTTTTTTTCTAAGTTTCTTTCTTTATTATTTCCATTATTTATTGAGTAATTTCTTCTTTTTTTTATTTTGGCAAATGTTGTCCTCCATAGTCTGTGTCCAGTATTTTTTATGGATTTTGTTTACTTGTGCACATATTGAAATGTACTTTATCAGTTTATGTAAGCATCACTGTGAATCTGTAATGAGTGGCTGGAAAATGTGTGTTAAGAAAATATGAGAGAGAGAAGGTTTGATTGTTACATGGGGCATAATTTAATTGTCCAGTTATATTTTACAACCAAAAAAAGTTTTCATTTTGGTGCGTATACATAGCCGTGACCAGACTATGCATGGATTGATCCCAGGATGTTACAAAGAAGATGGGGAGAGAGATGATTGAAGTGACAGGAAATTAGAAACCAGAGAAGCAGGAAAGGAAAAGATGAGGAAGAAAGAAAGGAAGGAGCAGAGACAGAAATGTGGAGTGTCCTCTTGATGGAAAGAAGTAAGCAGGAAGTAGCCAGTCGGCCGAAACCAGTAAGATAACTTTACAACCAGGCTACCAGTTCATTTTTTATCATGTAAAAAAAAAAAACAGACAGTCACTCGGTCATTGGTTGTCTGTCCTCTTTACTTCTGGGCGGGGATCATGCCATCGATGGACTCTCCCTTCTCGAGCTTCTTCTCCATCTCAATCATCAGCTTGACGCCATCAACCACCAGCTGGACCTGGTCCACCTCGGAGGAGCCCAGACGGTCAGCGTTGGAGATGTCGAACACGCCACCGACGGAGGCTGTGTCCACACCACCTGGAGGGACAGGAAGAAGGGGAGCACGCTGAGTCCTCTGTCTACCATGTCACCCAGAACATGAAAACTTTGTGGAGAACATGTATGGTCAGGAGACAACGGGGACAGGTATGCAAAAGGCCCTGCCACCTTTCCTACATAAATATCCTACTATTTTTTTCATATATTTAATCTAAGTCACTTTACATGTGATCTAAATTTATATTTAATAGAACGTGAATTGTTTTTTCTTCTTTTTTTAAAAGTGAGAACGCTTCACAATTTTGGCATCCTTGCACGTGAATTGGTTTAAAAAAAAAAAAAAAACAACATTGACTTTTTCCCGCCATGTTTAGGCATTTAGGACAACAAGTCAGCAACTTAACTAATGTGGTCAATGCTAGTATACTCGCCTGGCATGCTTTATAGTTAAATGTCTGCTTGCTTGCTACAGCTAATAGATGCATATGCTAAAATGTGCAACTACCAAAAGGAAATCTTAGCTACTAGGAACAAAATAGCGAAATATATAACTGTCAGTTGTTGACACTTTCCATGCTTTCCACCATTTCTACTGCCCTGAAACGTCGCGCTAACGTCACAGCTCTCAACATTTCCCAATTTTCCCGCTCATAATTACGACTGTAAGTAAGCACATGAAGGCAGCATCGGTCTTTATGTGTCTCTCTAGTTTTGTGCCCTTTAAGTAATATGAGTAAGTACTGAGTAACCTCAATAGTTTTTGTGTCTGAGGTTATTTTACTTTGTTTGTTGTCAATTTTTGTTTCTTTATAGTTATTGTCTGTCTGTGGTTGTAATCTCTCTGTAGTTTGTGTCTTTTGTCATTTTGCATCTCTTTATAGTTTTGCGTCTGTTTGTTGTTATGTGTCACTTTGTAGTCATTTTGTGTCTGTGAATCTTTGTGGTTGTTTTGCCACTTCATCTTTTCTGTAGTTGTCACACGTCTTCTTGTGTCTCTTTGCAGCTGTTTCACATCTCTTATGTGCCTCTTTTTGGTTGTTTTCTGTCTTTTCTTAGTTTAGGGTCTTGTTTTTTTGCAGCTGTTTAACAAATATTTTGTCTATTTGTAGTTGCTTTGCATCTTCTTGTAGTCATTTTCTCTCTCTCTCTGTGGTCATTTTGTGTCTCTTTGCAGCTGTTTTGCATCTCCTTGTGGCCATTTTATCTTTCTTTCTCATTTAGGGTCTCTTTCTGTTGAGTGGCATATTGCAGGTGAAGGCTAGGGGGGCCTGTCCCCTGTAAGTAGTAGTCCATCAATGTATGAACATACTTGCTAACCCCAAAAAGACCCCGAGAAAGAGGTGACACTGACTGAATATTCCCGTGAAACTAACTGGAGTTTCGCATGAATGTTTCAATTAAACAAATTTATTTTCAGCAAGAAGTTCTCCCTTATAATTAATTCTGAGATGCGGAGGGAAAAACTATTTAAGTTGACTACCTCCTGAAAATGTATCTCTCAGGATATGTTGGATATTCAGGAAAGAGACGTAGAAGATAATGATGATATTAACTAAAAAACAATTGGAGCAGATTATACAAAATAATCTAATTTAGAAAGCTTTTGAAAACTTGTGACTATCTTGAGTCCATTTAACCTGTTTTTCTTACTTTTTTTTTTGTTTTGTTTTACCTGTGCCACGCTTCTGCAGACGCAGCCTGGTCAGGATCTCCTCGAACTTGGCGTGTGTGCTGAGCTTGGGCAGCTTGACGTGCACACCACCGCGCAGGCCGGTTCCCAGGTTGGAGGGGCAGGTCAGGACGTAGCCCAGATGCTCGTTCCACATGAAGCCATGGTTGTGCTTCTTGAAGATCTCCTCAATCTGACCAGTGAAGAGGAAAGTGAAATTAATAATGCATGATTGTAAAAAACAACAGATTTTTCTAAATGCTAACCAGACCAACCAGTTAAAATGAGCTGCATTTTTACCAGATGTAACATTAAATGGATACATTAATGCAATAGTAGTTATAATTAAATAATATAATATACGGTATTCTGAAAGGGACCATTCTGCATAAGAAGTACTTTTACTTTTGGTGCTTAAAAGTATATATTGATGTTTTGTACTCTTACTTAACTATGTATGTAATGTATTTTTACACTGTTTCAGTTAATACAAGATTGAAGTACTTGTTCCACCAAGTACTTGTTCCACCACTGATGAAAGGTCTGTATAAAAAGGTTTAATAGTTAGACAGTGTACGCAGCACAAAGAAAGAAACCATAGAAAGCCGTTTTGATTATGGGAGGTGAATTTAACTCTTGTACCTGGTTAAATCGCGCAGATTTATGTGTCTGCAGAACTGTAAAAAAATGCATGCATGTTTTTGTGTTTTCACCTTCTGCAGGCCGACGCAGAAGCGTCTGAAGACCTCCTTCATGTTGCCTCCCAGCTGCATGGAGATGACACGCAGGTGATCCTCCTCGTTCACCCAGACCAGGAAGGTCTTGTTGTCATTGTGCCTGAGGGGGGAAAATTCAGCTCAGTTTCACTTGATTCACACATACAGAACATAATGTTCATGAGCCAGTAATTTGACCCAACAATGCATGAATACAGTTTTTTTAAAGAGCATCACAGAAAGGTGAAGAAAACACTATTGCTCACAATGAATAATCTGAGCTGCACAGTGGTGGATTTACAGGATGATAGGCCACTGTAAAGGGCAGTGTGCCCTACAGCTGTGCACACTGTGCTTCAGTATTCCTGACACACTTTAACAGATGTTTGAAAAAAGGAATAATCAGGATTTTAAATATTAGGGCTGTGGGAGGAAGAGACAGATGGTGAGGTCTTAAAGGTTGGCTTGGGGAGGGCAGATGGAGCTCAGAGGGGGTCGTTTGTGTAGTGAGTGTGTGTTTATATAGGCACAGAAAATCTGCTTTTACAGTTGATAATGGCATCTGATTATTGTTTTTGCTTTCTAAACTGGGGGGACACAATAGAGTCTAATTTGTAATCAGATTTTTTATGTCATTTCTTATCTGTGTGTGTTTGTGTGTGTGTCTCTTACCAGATGCCTCTGGCGTCGGGCCAGTCACGGGCCATACCAGCGCAAGTCAGCAGGGGGGACACGGGCTTGTCGAAGAGGAAGTGATCAGCGATCAGCTGCTCCTGCTCGGCGTCGGTCATGCCGTCCAGGGGATAGTACTTTCCCTTGAACTCACCCTCTAGGCTGGCCAGAGCTGAGAGGTGAGAACAGAGGGCAGGAGTTAGACAGTAAGATCCAGAACATTACTCAAGTAAACGCGCTAATACCACACAAACTTCCCATGTTTTTGAAAGTATTTTTCCCGTTGCCAATTTGTCCAGGTTTTAAAGGGTTAACTGATAACTGATGGTCATTTTCTCTATTATTCCACTGATTGTTTGGTTTGTGAAAATGAATACAAATCTCAAAATTATTCAAATGTTTTAAAAGAAAAACAGTAAATCTTTAAAATTTGTGAAGCTCTAACCATGAAATGTGTTTACACACAAAAAATAATAAAATGGTTGCAAACTGCCCAGCTGTTTCAGCTGTACTTTCAGAAACTGTAGTTTAATTTAGAACAAAATTAATATTTTATAAGCTCTTTGTAAGTTTTGTGTATCTGTGAAGTAACAAAGTCTGTCTTATAAATTTAGTGAAGTTCAAAGTACAATATTTCCCTTTAATATCTGGTGGAGTAGAAGGTAGCACTAAAAGAAAAGACTCAGATAAAGTACAAGTACCTCAAACTTGTACTTAAGTACAGTAGTTGAGTAAATGCACTTAGTTACATATGACCAGTGATATTTTGACACTCACCCTCAATGGACAGCTTCTCAATGGCTCTGCGCTCTCCACGGCTGTTGTGGGGGGGCAGGGTGAATCCCTTGATGCTGCGGCCGGTACGGACACGGCTGGACAGAACGTAGTTGGGGTCCAGGTCATCACCACCCTGAGAGACAAAAGGGCAACAAGCAACTTGATAAGAAATTAAATTGCTAGAAAGTAGTTGTTCCAGAAAATTATTTTTAAAAAAGCTAGGGTAAATTGTCTACGGAAAAAAATATTCTTTATTTTGATAATTACATATTTAAAATACATACATATTTAAAATTATGTTGTGTTATGTTGTTAAATGTTATGTTAAAAGTCTTTTTTGTTTTGTTTTGTTTTGGTTTTTAAAAGAATAATTTTCATGTTTTTTTTTTTTTTTGTTCTTTTTTTTACAAATTTCTTGCTAATTTTTGGTTAATTTCTTTTGTTGCTCATCACCTTCTTTCCATGTTTTTGAAAGAAATCCCGTCAAGTTGCTCAGGTCTCAAACGGTTAAAGCCGTGCTGATCTATAATACAATGAAAATGACAATATCTGCTCACCTTCAGGTTCTCGAAGTTCAGGTCGGTCTTGTGCTTGTCGGTGGGCTTGTATCCACCGTGACGGTCGGAGATGATGGGGTCCAGCAGGTCCTTGAAGACCTCGTAGGACTCCTCATCACCAGCAACGCAGCCCACGGTCATGATGAAGGGGTGACCTTGGGGACACGAGGGAGGAAGAGGAGGTTTGTGATATTAATGCCCAGTTCAGATTAAAGATTATATGTGAGGAGGCAGGGACGTAGCACCCTTTTTCTGGGCCCTGTACATAAGCTGTCTGTGGGGGCCCCCTGTCCTCCCTCTCTTGATTCTTGTCTCTTTCACACACTTTTGAATATTTTGTTTTACATGTTTTTACTTTGTTTAAAGACTAAGCCCACCCAAGGGTGGAATAAACCAATTTGTGCCTTTAAAGCAACATTATGTAGCTTTTCCACCTTAAATAGCAGTTTCAAAGTTGAGCTAGTCATACACTGACTTTCAATAGTGAGAATGGTGTCTGTCCCACTCCCACAGAGCGCCCTGGTCGTCTGCTTTCGGCACTTTGTAACTTGGCCAGTGGGCCGCAGAAGTGCGCAGTACTGCTTTATGGCGCTACAGCACACACCAGCCTTCAGCTCGGAAAAACGGCAGTTTGCTCGTCTCAGTACTGTTTGATAGAATGGCCGAGGCTGAGAGACGGACGAGGACGGTGACAGAGGAAGCTTGGAAGAGAAAAAAAAGAGGTGAGTGAGCAACCTAGCTAGCAATTTTTGGTTCTAAAAATGTTCTGAGAATGGTACAATGCAACTAATGCAATGTTTTAGTGGCATTTTCAGTGGCAAGTTTTCTTTTAGTTCTGAGAATGTTCTTCCTAAAGTGAGAGTAACATTCTCTATAAACTGAAATCTATCTAAAAATGTTTAAAATGTTGTTTTTTTTGTTAACAAGTCACATCACATTATAATTTCATTAAAAAAGAAAAAAAGGTCTGTAATCTCAGTCCTCAACATTTTCTAAATGTTACTTTGAAAACGTTCTTCCTGTGTTCTCATGTAACATTGTGGGAAAGTTTTATAAAAGAAAATTATCTATGATCTGTCATCTCTCAACATCACCAAAACATCCTCACAATGTTGCAGTTCTAACGACATGTCTTAGTCTCAAAGGAATGTTATTTAAAATAATGAACATCCATAAAACGTTCTTTAAACATTAGATTCAAATGTGTTCTTTAAAACATTATTGCAACTTGTAGGTAATGTTAGCCAATGTTATGGGAACGTTCCCTGCTTGCTTGGCATGAAGCTGGACTTTTACATGTTGGCGGGAGTTTCAGGCCTTTAAGTCTGACACCAAGCTAGCTCCGTTACTGTCAGACAAGTAAATGATATGCTCTTTTGCAAGCTTTATGTTGGTTGTTGCACTTTGTTGTTGTTGGCTCTGTTATCATAGTTATCAGGTTGTTATTTTTTATAATAAATTTGGCAATATTTCTGTATCTCGTCAATTGACATGATTCTTTGGCCTCTCAGAACGTCTTTGCCGGCTTTGCATCCCTCAGCTTGTCGTCAAATGCACGTTGTCTGTGAGGGGGAGTTGTAACAGTGCTATGATTTAAAACAGTGGAGTTGCACTTGAAGACCATCAGTGGGTGCCAAAGGGCACGGAACAGAAATCCTACATGATGTGGCTTTAAGGGGTTGTCCTGCTGTTTTAAGTGCACTTTCTGTTTAGCAGAGAGTGATGACTTTTAGAATATATATTTATGCGCAGGTTTTTGCCGTGCCCTTATTCTGTGAGATTTCTTTTTTAAGTTTGTGTCGTAAATAATTATCGAAACTTTATGAAACAACAATTGAATGAATGAAATGCTGAGATTTCAGCCTAATGTAGAGTTTTCTCACACCCCTGAAAATCACCCCTGAAAACCAAGAAAGCCTTGTGACCTCCCATGAAGCTTTGAAGACATCTAGTGAGGGTCATGAATTATTTGCTTCAGTTCATTTGAGTTCCCCTGTCTTTGGTGGTGCGTTTTAATTGTGATGTCATGCTCCTTCTTACCGGGGTTGTCAACACCAGTCTGGATGACGTCATCCACGGTGAAGCCACTGGGGGTGGACTTTCCCCTCAGCTTGCTGTAGATGTCCTTGGTCAGCACCTGTGAAGCAGATGACACCCAGTGCAGGTCAGTGATTGTGTCACATGATGTCCACTGTCGTTTTTTTAAATTGTGCTTGTCACAGTGAAGAATTTTTAGGTGACTTGTCTCATCTGAGGTACATTTTGGAACAGAAAAGTCACACCTTTCTATAAAGCAATATGCTGCAGTTTATAGGTGCCTGTTGCAGGATGTGTGTTTTGGGTTGTGCGGCCATGGGCCAACCATGTCTGTAGATTTTGTACCTTGGCCATGTGGTTGTTGTGCAAGGACAGATCGGGATACTCGTCATCCACAGAGAACTTCATCTTGTAGTCGTTGTGAACGTTCTTCGCCATGGCTGCGATTCTTACTCCACCTGATGAAACACGAGCAAAAGAGGTATTATTTGTGCAAGTCTGCAGTGCCTGTAGACTCATTTGTAGTATATTAGTGTTATTTGAATGACTTTGGTCTGTACCATAATCAGGCACTTTTTTCCTTATTGAGTTAAATCAGAGGAATGTTATCGAAGCAGCCCTAAAAAAATGTGGTTTTATAGTTTTACTTGCTACAAGATGTATTTGTCAAAAAATGATGTTTCTTTGATGCATAGCAATGAATACCATTTTCCTTTTCTGGTATTTCTCCATATTTTTCAAGTGCCTTATCTATGAGTCTTCTGGTGAAGAGAAGAAACCTTCTCATTCTCCTCTCTTTCTGTCTCACTCTTTTCTCTCTCTGTCAGCTGTTCTGTCTACATGCTGCCTCTCTGACTGTCTCGCCACCTGTCCCCCTCTCACATGGAGGATTATTAATAGCGTGGCCGTGACGCCTCTTGTCCTGCACCCCTCCCATCTCTCCAGGGGAGCTACAGGAATGATCCCTCTTCTCTCTCGCTCCATTCAGCCTCAGACTGATGCAAACTTAGTGGCCGAGCTAAGCTGTGATACATCGATAGCAGAGGAAGTACTTTGTTACAAGAAGCAACAAAACTTTAAAACTGAGTCAGTGTTTCAAAGCACAGAAATGCAGATGCTTAAAATGTCAAGTGGTTTTAATTTAGTAATATTTGACATTTTTTCTTTTTGTTTTTTGCTTTGCATTGTAATTGATCTATAAAAGCCTTTTTGAAGACATAATTTACCACCCAAACAATCACATGTCTCAAGTTTGGAAGTTTGTAAAAACAAAATGCTTTCAGAAAAAAAAATGTAAATGCAGAACTGCAGCTGCAGAATCAGTCAGAACAAACCGACAGCTGATCTCTCTCTCCGTCAGACAGAGGTCAAAGTCAGTTGCTGGAGGTGCGATTGATTGATGACACCTGGTGCACTCAAAGGTCAAAGCATTGCATGCCTCACAGATGGCCCCGCAAGTTCCATGACTAAATCAAGCACTCCTAAACTATTCAAAGACACACATCAGGTCTGCCCTGCTAGTGTCAGCAACAGCTGATAGTCACAACTGTTTCAGTGACACTGCATCGCCGCACACATAACTGTCCTTTTACCAGTGGATAGTGCTACCGGAATCCAAGTTTCACTACAGTGAGCACTGATCGAAGAACAAATCAGAGTCAATTTTAGTAGTTTCCATATCAAGAAAAATGTGCAAAACTTTGGAGGAATCCAAGACAAAAATGCAAGGAGAGAAAAAATTTCATGGCTCCAGAGGTCACCAATCTGTCTGACAGATATTTGGTTAAAAATGTTTTTAAAAAAACAATCTGGTTTTCAGGAGGTTTGGTCAGGAAGAGGTTTCTGTCCGCACTTAAAGAAAAATCACCACAGTTATCCCCTTGGATTTTTGAAAAAGGCTTTCTAATGCATCAGTTTTTACCTGCTTTGGAGAAAAGAAAGAGGTAACAGATCCCGGGATCAGATCCTGTCCACCAAATGTAGGGGTTGCCCAAATCTGCCAGGTGATGGGCTTAAGCTTTTATACCCAGATCTCTGTCCCTATTGGACGATTAGACACAGGGTCCCCTCATCTGATTGGTTGTAGGGGGTCTTCTGTGCCCGGGTGAGTTTCTAAAAGGCAAGAACGAACAGACAGCTGCAGCCACCCGGTCCAACCTTTCACCTGCTGCCTGCTCGTAGCTGCTGAGAGCCTGCAGGACGTAACAGTGCTGGACAGCAGCGCTTACATGCACACTCATACATTTATCACACATTTATATATTCAATGCATGCACAGTCATTATTGAAATGTGGTGAAATTAGATTCGCAAAATCTCTGCAGTGAAGGCAAGGTCCAGTGTTTTAACCTTGTGCCGAGTGATTTCCAATGACACTAACTGTAGAAAAGGCTTAAAATCTTCATATGATGGTTAAACTGCATCAAAAATTTGAATTTCAAATCCAGCTTAGTCGCCCAGGATAAAATGTCGGCCATGTACATTTCTGCACACCACGGATATGTTACATTTGTACATTTCATATGTATGACAGAGTTCAGATTACATGTATACGAGCTGAGTTTCTCATGAGGAGGAGGGAATGGTGGATATCGTGACACCGTGGCGAGACGGCTGCTAGGCAGCAAAACAGCAAGCCACCGTTGAAGACAAACAAATAAAAAAACTGTTGTCCTGCTGTGTTTGTGTCAACCAAACTGTGTATTTTAGGTCTAGTGTGTAGGATTTAGTGGCATCTAGCAGTGAGGTTGCAGTACTGACACTTCTTGCGTGTCAAGCGTGTAGGTAAACTAAAGTGGTCGACACAAAAACATGAATGGCCCTATCAAGAGTCAGTGTTTGGTTTGTCCATTCTGGGCTACTGTAGAAACAACATGGCATGCTCTGTAGCGAGGACCAACTCATCACAGTGTAAATAGACCTCGATATAAATGGGTAATTTTAATTTAGCAATAAAAACACAAACGTCTCACATTTTCAGGCGATTTTACACCAACAGACATATAGTTATGAATATTATATTCCATTTCGGCCAATATATTCCCCTTAATCCTACACACTGGACCTTTAAGCCAAAACATAATGTTTCCCCAACCAAGTGCTTTTTGTGCCTAAACTTAACCATGCATTAACCACAGCACTGTTGTAACATAAAACATTTGTAACATTTCAACAAATCCGCACTATATGAAACTCAAATTTAACATATCCGGGGTTCACAGAAACATTAAATGCAAACATTTTTTTTCTGGCAACTGAATTGCTAAATCAGATTTCCATGCAGTGGAATTAATATTGCAGTAATTCATATGTCCAGTATTTACAGAATAGTAAAATTACATGAAAATTTTAAAGCACATCCAATTAACATTTTTTTTACATTAAAGTGCAGCTTTATGTTTGATAAGGGATCAAGCTGTTTTGAACAGGTCTGTTTAAGAGGAGCAGGTGGCTCTGATGGTTTGGCATGCGTGCACGTGTACTGTACTGAGTCTCTCCTCCATGTTTCATAAGTGTCCTTGGGTAAGTCAGTGAAGCAGAGTATCTGGAAATCTGTCATCATATTTAGGAGTAATAGTAACCGTGTTGTCTTATATTACATCATCATAAAATTCAAGATTATAGATTGGATTTCTGTATCTGTATGTGTAACTTTCAGATTTGTGCTACTGCTGCCTGTGTTGAAAGTCATGTAGTGATGCATAGTGACAGGCTGTCCAAACTTCAGACATTTGGCAAGTGAGCGCAGAGAAACCATGAATTCCAGTGTGTTTGTATAGGTATTAAAATGTTTGAGTATTTGTAAGTGCACAGCTTGCTCAGCCCGTCTTGAGTGTGTGTGTGCTCTGTGGTTTTCTGAGAAGTTTCATATTCACACACAACTGTTAAAATTGGTACTTTGAAAGTACGGAGCATATGTTGTGAATAGTCATGGAAATCTTTATTATAGGTCCTGAAAAGTAATGGAAAAGTTTTGAAATTTTGTCCATGAAAATGTTTGGGGACCCTGAGTATCACTTTGTGTCCATTGCAAAGACCATTACTCAGACCTGTGCTCCCAGAGGGTGATACTCTACAAATTATATATACTAATTGTGAAACCTTGAGTCCAGTTCTTCACTGTATGAGTGCCAGCATCATTACCCCACACCGGTAATGTGATAGACCTGACTAATCTATCTGCAGACACATATTAAATCATACACACATCATGTGACAAAGTAGAAATTGCAGGGTGGAGCTGAGAGACACTGACGCAGACAGCAGTCTTACATAGGATCCAGGTTTCCCCAAAACATAACAGAGAAGAAGAGCGCAGATGTTTATTATACGGATACATTAACTATTAAAGCACATACTTTCAGTATAAGCCTGTAGTGCACGAGCCTCATGGGCTCATAGATCCCTGAAAAAAAGAGCTTTTTTTGCTTCATGTATCAATGAGCAGGTCTCATAGGAATGAACGGGGCCCCGCCTCCATGGCTGTATCCAGACTCTCTTAATATATTCTGAATTTATGAAAACATTATTGTCCACAAATGTGGAAATGTATCCATGCATTAAACTCGTTGAACCGGAGCATTATGCTGATGATGATCAATTCTATAAACCAAATAATCACAACTAGTTTCTTAACATATAAATGTGGTTATTCAAAGTCAAGTGATGGATATCCCTCAACTTTATGCGATAAACTGGCTAAATGAACAACTTTTCAGGTGACTGTTGTGTTCATGTCAGCTCCAGTTTCACAGCTGTAGCGTGACCAGTTTTTGGCTTTGTCTTCAAATTATGAGTACATGACGTGTGACGCCAGTAGTTGTGAGATACCATCGTGGACTTGTAGCAACCTAAAATGATACATTAAGACTATTTCACACATAAAAGTACACTGTTAGCCTCCACTAAATCCTATATCACAAAGCCCCATCAGTAACACTCAAAGGTCACGCTGACTGAAGCATGATATGTGCTGTGTGTCTTCTGCTCATTCAGACCAGTTACTTCTGTAGGTATTTTGCCTCTGTGGAACAGATCCAGTATCCCAGTTTAGACTGTCATTGTATCCTTCAGCACCCCACACCCTTACCACCCTCCACAGCCCTAGCACCCTGCAGCTGCCCCGGGGAAACAGGCACCAAGGACAGTTATGTAACCAGGAACACTGTGAATCATTTATAGTGATTCCAACTGAATCTCATAAACAGAGTGTGCAAAAATCAATCAATGGTTTAACTCTTTAATGGGGTTAGTGTGCATATTATCCAAAATCATATTTAAATGTAATGCATTTAAAGTCCTCTTAAGTCTTTGTGAGGAAATTTTAGACAAGAGGTTCTGATCCATATGAGGGAGCAGGATAAGGGAGGAAATGGTTTGCACAGACCACTCTGTGTTATGAATTGCATATGAGATTGTAGAGTTGGTAAAGTTTGTGCATTCGCAAATGTGTGCATGCATCCATACATGCATACAGGCGGTGGAAACTTGCACATTAACCCTTTGAAACCTGCATCGACATCAGTTTTCTTGTGCTGCCTTCAGATGCCTTTCACAAGCATTTAATCCTTTGAAACAAATTGTGAACAAATTGGTTTGATTTCTTTCAAAACATGGCAAAAAGGCAACCAGCAACTTGGCATGAAATGTCCTGCAAATTGCACACACACAAAAAAGTGAAAGGTGACAAGACACTGTATTATCAGTAACTTGGAAAAAATGTTAACAAAAATATATTAATGATTATTATAACTATACATATAAATTAAGGTTATAGGATTGATGTATATGTATATAGATGTATATTTATTATTTATATATATTCTTATTTTTTATTTTGGATACTTTCCTGTTTCCTTCCCTGTTTTTTTTTTTTTTTCTTAATTTTCTTGTTACTTTTTACCAATTTCTTGCTAATTTTTTTGGGTCATTTCTTGTTAAGATGCTCATCGCCTTCTTTCCATGTTTTTGAAAGTATTCAAGTCAATTTGCTCAGGTTTGAAAGTGTTAAATATCTGCATAATATCGTCTTCCATTTAATACGACCTCTGTAAAGCTAATATTGTTAGATTGTTGTTGAAAAGTTTTCAGCCTTTCTGGTATTTTTTGGGTGTTTGCTTTTAATTTGACATTTGAGGTTGTATATGTAGTATGTGATTCTGTTAATATGTTTAGATGCATTATGTGTGTGAGTAAACGCACATACATACAAGAAGTCATGGTATTAAAGAAGTTTATTTAGTTCTGAAGCATTCATTGCATGTATTTTATAAAGTTTGCCTGAGCTGGTTGTCCTCCCGATAGCAGATTCTTATTCACAGCAGGGCGCCTTAGGGAGCAGTTGAGGGTTACATGCATTCACACATTCACACATGGGTGTTGCCAGGAACAACTGGCAGTCTTGACAACTGACGGCTTCCACTGACGCACATTTGGAATGTTTCTATCTACATTATACAGCAACCTATAGGTCCGTATTTTGTCCTTGTGGTTCCTGTTGTGAGAGAGACGAGTGAAAGAAAACACAAAAATGGTTTATGTAAAACACAGTATGACAAGAATTAAAAAAGTACAAGATGTGGTCCTCCTGAAGGTTAGTTGTTGTGCTTCTTGTTGGTGTTTATCATGACACTGTGTTTCACAGACTTGATGTTAGTGTTGTGTTGTAAACTTGAGCTGAACACCTCTATGCTCCACATTTAAAGATATAACTTCATAAAACTCAAAGTAATTCTTTGATGAAAGAATCTGATGATCTCACGAAACAGCAGAAGCCCTCATACCTTCTTTGGATTCCTCAGATATGACCGGGACTTACTGTTTCAGACATTTGAGTCCTGAACCAGAGCAGGAAAAAATCATGTTAACAGTTTGGGGAGCACCACAAATAGACCCAGGCATTTGTAAGACGACTCTGTCAATGTGTGCATGTTAAGATGGTCACACGATGAAAAGTGCTGCAGTGGAATGAGCCGGGCTGAATGAAAAGGCGTGACCGTGTTTTGGCCAATGAGATGTGAGGCTTTGTGTATGCTTGTACACATCATTGAATCTTTTTCTATTTCCTCTACAACATATGTTTACACTGTGTGATACTGATTAGCTGCACCAGATATGTTATGGAGGAAAAATATTGCTGCCTGGGTTGTCGAGGTGGATTGTTGTGTCGCTGTGTCACCCGCTTCTCATTTGCTTGAGGCCTGGGCTTCAGTTTAATAGTCTTTTTCTGCCTCGCAATGCCTCCGTTCTAATCTCCTTCAGCATAGGACACACTGGACCATCCAAAGCCAAAAGAAATAAGAAATTGCCATCCCACAATTCTTTACAGCAGCAACATTTAGAGCAGCACAACCATTCAGTTGTTCACAAAAACAAACGATATGCCTTTTCTACTAAAACATTTGATACTAATATCAATAAATATGAGTGGACAGGAGAATGAGGAGCCATTCTCAATGTGTAAAATCACTTTGGTTCATTTTTGTGACTGGTGGCCTTTTTTTTCAATTTGAAATTTCATTGTGATGATGTAGTATCTAAGATTCTCTTAAGTCCATGTTCATAACATTATTGTTTCACCGTGCCTCACTAGAGAGAGTTTAAACATGGGGCAAAACCACATTCAAACGTCAAACAAAACAAAGCACACAACGGCGCCTTCTTGCCAACTGTTACACACTTTTTCAGAGTGAAAGCCCTTATTGATATTTGCTGTTGCTGCTGTGTAGTCTGGCTTGCACTTATATTGCCACTCGCATCACTCAACATCAGTGTGGGATGCTTATATTTCAAATGATTTATTGGAGTAAGCCAACACACTGTCACAAAGTTGACATTTTACTCAAAGTGAGACCACATAGCACTTTTTTGATGTTCTTTGCGAAGCATTTCAAAGTCTGTGGCTCAGGACTCACTGCCCGCATGTGCACTGTGCAACATGTGTCAGATGCGTCGATGAACTGCTCAAGCTTGCCTTTTTCTCTTTTTTCTTGCTTGCCTTTCTTCTTTTTTTTCTTGTCCACACAGCTGGCATTGTTGCTACGTCGCTGTTGCTGTCAGCTAGTGTAAATTAAGCTTTTTTCTCGTGTGGTTAGTGCAGAGTCATGGGCACATTATTATTTTAACGTTTAGCATTTAAACGTTTAGCAGTTGGCAGTGAACACTGTGTAGATTTGTTTATTATACACGAAGAACATAATTTGCATGGCATAATTTTTATTAAACATTTAAAAACTTAAATTATTTCCTAATGTTGTTGACATCACCTAATTTGATGACAGAATCATCACAGGCTGAACAGCTGAAAGTGTTCTCATAGTTGTGAAATGAGTAGTTGTGTTTGGGTGCTGAACTGCCTAAAAGAATCACACTATTGATTATTCACCCATCTGCGCTGGGCATCGTTATACAGCTTCTAATTCGACTGGATTAATTTATCTGATTTTTGTATAATAATTTGAATTTCGATGATTTGGTGATGGTGAAGGTGGTGAGCCCACACTGAAACATGAGGTACTCATGATGGGTGGGGGGGTGGCAGTTTGCCTGGGGTGAACCGTTGATTTCTATCTTTAGTGCCGCCTCATCAGGTCCTCCCATCTCCGATACCAGCTCACCCGATTGAATTGCATCGACTCAGCTGTCAGTCCGTCTGTCCCCCCTACCATTCCACTGTCCATTCATCTGTTCCCCCACCTTCACTTGACCAGACTTACAAAACTTAAATATTTATCCACTAAAGCAGCAGGACAGCTGAAAAGTAGACAGAATAACTGGACACTGAAGAGAAAACAGTTGGGGTTTAATTGATAACTCAAAGAGGAGAGTATACACATTATACCAGGGATTGACTGGCATTATTTATGATGTGTAATTTTAATGCTTATTTATTCACATATTTATGACATATTTTGGCCTAATCCCAATTCATATTTCTACCCCTAGTCCTTATTTTTGAGTATCACCTTGTCCCTTGGAACATAACTACAAGGGATAGGATATGAAATCCCTCCCCCATGAAATGGGAGAACACTTCAAGACCCTGATTCGTCATCAGTATGCTGGTGTTTACATAAACAAAGTATTGCTCAATGTTGGGAATTTGCATCCTCTGCAGTGGTGATTTCCCTTGCATAACCTACAGGCAGCCTTTTGTGGTTGCCATGACATTTAAAAATTGTCCATAAGTTAATTTTCATGCTTAGTCAATAAAAAAACAACAACTCTGCTTCAGTACCAGGCCACCAGCTGTGCCCTGCACCTCATGCTCCAACCCTGCCAGTCTGCACCACAGATTACAAATAAAAATGGATGATGTGTCTCCATTTAGCCCTACTGTGCAAAAAATGAAGCCAAAATATCCTGGATATGGCTGCTGCCATCTTGTGCTGGTGAAGTCATTTGGAGCCAGAGTCTGTGCAGTAGAGATCTCTGCTGGTGTTGTGTACCTTTCCAACCAACAGTCTGTCCAATCGCAAGCCACACTGCTTTACATCAGTTAAACCGTTTGGTACTGTCAGTCATGACCTTGATTTATCAATATTTAACATCAAATTATTAGGACTGTCCCAAATACTGTTATCTGGGCTCCGGAGCTTTGCCATTAATCAACAATTAATAATCAGAGCTTTGTTTGGTGGGAGCAGCGGGGGGGTGACAGTCACCATGCCGACACCTTGCACCTCAAAGCTTCACTGTATGGTGAGTGAGGGAGAGACTGTGTGCTTCACAGATAAGGTAGCAGAGGGAAACATGGGATCCCGACCCCTGACAGTTTCAGCTATTATGTGAAAACATACCTTAAGCTGGTCAACCAGCAAAACCATCTTAAGCTGGTCAGGCTGTTCTTTTCAGCAGAATTCTTGCATGTTTCATTGAAGAGAATGATGGAACGAAGGCACGCGAGCACGTCAGTTTAGTAGCCTGTCTAGGCAGCCCCTCAGTGGCTTTAAGTTTAGCCTTAGCCGCTATATTGATCTTATGAAAACACGTCTGTGGGTTTCTTTTGCTTGTGCGGCCATCTTGCTGATGATATGTCAGAGCACTTGATTTGAAGTGTGGCTCTAACAAACCTCTGTTTCGAGAGAGGTCTAGTCCTAACACTTCGCCCTCCCCGTCCATCTCATAGAAAACTGGGACACCCTGTACCCAGACGTGAACATGCATAACAGAGGGGTGAGCGTGAAGTGACAGGGGCAAGGGGTGAATTGGGGTTGGGCCTTAATGTCTCAGCCTTAACTACTGTCACAAGTGAAAGCACCCACAAAAATTCAGTTACACAGGTTACTTAAAATCATGCAAATCAAAAAAATAAATAAATCAGGTCAGCTGTAAGTTGGCTCATGTAAGTTAATTCTATAAGTCATTCATTTCTAATTTTACATCAGTGAGATGTTGGAAACTCATGTGGATCACATGTGTCTGCGTGTATATATCCACACAGTTATGTTCACCATGCACACCTGTGTTCTTTTTTTTTGTTCGTGCATATCTTTGTGCACGTTGATGTGCACGTATATATATTTACACACACATCTGACTGCAGAATGTATCGTCATTTCTTCCTGCTGTCGGCTGTCTGTTGGGCGTCAGCAGCAGTATTGTATTGCCAGAGTGAAATCCAACCGCCTGTCTCACCTCAGCATTGAACTGAAACCCCCCACACACACATCACACACACACAAAACATCAGAAATGAATTGAAGGTATTTTTTTATTATCATATTTTCTTGGTGGCTGCATGCAGCAACCCTTTTGTCAAGAATTTGATCTTTTAATCGATTGTGTGTGGATTTAAAAAAAATAGAGGATAAATTGTTTGCATGCACAGTCAACATGCTGTTATTATTTTTAGTGTTGACATTGTAATGATAGGCATTGCTGCTAATGTGTCCTCAGAGTAGGACGCTGCAGCTCTGCAACTGTGAGGTGACTGCAAAATGCAACAGTGCGACATATTCAATCATGATATCAGCTGTCTTATTGATCTGGTGTGTGTGTGTGTGTGTGTGTGTGTGTGTGTGTGTGTGTGTGTGCGCGCTTGCGCACGTCTTTGTGTGTGTGTGTGTGTGTGTGTGTGTGCTTAGCTGATACAGACAAATCAACATCACAGAGAATATTGGAATAACTTTTAAGAATAACTAAAGAACTTTGCAGAACATAAAAGGAAGAAAAGGAAACACAGCATGAGTTAACAATAAATGGAGTCAACAGTTAATGAGTCAATAATACTGGACTTAAGAACAAAGACTTAACAGCTACTATAGAGGTCAGTGGGCTTTATGAAGAGATTTAGAAAGCTGAACTGATTTAGCGAGGCTTAGCTTTTCAATCAGGAGATTTTACATTAAAGCAAATTTTGTGCCCGCTGGTCTTCAGTCTAGACAAACTAAAAAACACAAGTTTTTGCAGTGTTGTCAACAATAGAGAACAGTTAATATTTACCTAAAGAAACAAGCAAAATGACGTACATAACTGAGAAGCTAAATCGTGGAGATAATTGGTTCAGTTCAGGGCCTAATTTCAGTTGTATCCTTGTGGACTCCAGCTATTAGTATATAAATATTTTCACTGCAACAGATGAACAAATAAAGTAGTTTCTATTTTCTGCTCAGAGGTCAAAGGTTGAGGAAAGAATGTGCGGTGGCTCTGCATAGTTTAATGACACTAAGTGAGGAGTCCAGTTCCCAGAGGAAACAACTGGAGAGAAGAGTTAACACTTAAAGTGCTGTATAACAAACCAAGATTAAGATTCAAGACTTTCACACCCAAATCATTTTGTTGCAGTATCAAAAACAGTCAAATAACAAAAGTTGGAACCCAATAATTTTGAA
This sequence comes from Plectropomus leopardus, assembly GCF_026936395.1. Taxonomy (NCBI): domain Eukaryota; kingdom Metazoa; phylum Chordata; class Actinopteri; order Perciformes; family Serranidae; genus Plectropomus; species Plectropomus leopardus. The sequence goes on along the minus strand of NC_142181.1, from coordinate 33,088,805 downwards.
TTATTTAATTCTTTGTTGTGCTTTGTACTTGTTATTAGATAACTTCAGATTTATATGACATTTGTTACATCATTTAATGCTATGTAGAGATTAGGCTTGTTCTATTAAATGAAAACAGGTTTTATAGAATGTAGGTTTAAAATGCAATGTTAGGGTGTTAAATGTTGTTCTCATTTTGGTTTTAGTGATTAAACTCAGCCCTGTGAACCATTATGAGGCTGAGACGCACCAAACCAACATCAAAGAACTAGTGACGATGAAGTTGCGTCGCCTGTGTTCCTGCCAAAAGTTGCACTTGAACACACTGCAAAGTCTACAGCTAACAGCCAACTAATAGCTCTCCATAGCAGCAGATAGTGGTTGTCTGTATTCGTCATTCAAAAAGGGAAACTGGAAGACTGACAGGACAGATTTAAGACACTAGTTACCCAGGTAGCACATTGACAATATATCACAATGTTGAAAGAAAAAAATTACTATGCACTTGTGAAGAGTAACACAGTTATGATATGTTTCTGCTAAAGAGCTAGAAGGCAAAAAAGAAACATTTTTTTACAGCCAAAAATTTGCTTCAATCTCATGCCCTCTTGACTTTAGTTGTTTGTTTGCTTTCTTTACTTCTGTTTTTCCTTGTGTGAGAGCTGGACCGCCAATCAGAGTGATTTTGTTTGCTCTTCCGTCTCTGATACTGATTCATCATGCTGAATTGTCCCCCAAAACATCCAACAAGGGCCAACTGGCGCCAACAGTGCTCTATCAGACGCTCTACCCACGGTCCAAAATTGACCAAAAGCTGACTGTCGGCTTGGTGTTTTAGGGCTCTTAGATCTGAGTGTCTGCTGGTACATACAAGACTGCGATCACAAAATTCTGACACAAATTGTGTCAAATCTGTTTATTTGTTCAAAAGTAATAATGGTAAATGAGATATCTTCAAGTCACAATAGATGGGCCAAAAAAACCTGTCAGTGCTGCCTGATTATGCCTTTCATGCAGTTAACAAATAGTATCTGTTGATCAGTATGTGCTGTATGCAGTTGATTTATAACATGTTCAGGAGCTGAAACAAAAACTTTTCCTCACAGTACTTTGTTTTAAGCTGCTGAGAAAGAAGCTTCAAAGTGCTCTCCTCTTATTTCCTGCACCTTTCAGACATCATCCGTCGCTGTCAGCTTCACACTGCTCTGATTTGGGGGGCGCCTTTTCCAACTTCACAAGAACCTGTTCATTTGACCCCCTGACCCTGATCTCAGTCCTGCTGACCCTTATAGGTGAGTATGTGTTGAGCAGCAGGTATTAGAAGGTTGTTTGCAGGAAGCACGGAGGCCTGGAGGAGTCTCCCCGGAGACCAGTGACCTTATATGGCCGACTTACCACGGTCAGTTGCTGGTGCTTCTCTGCCTGCCTGACAGCTGAGCCGTCCGTCAACCCACTCATATAACTGTCACACAAATGCGCGCACACACGCACACACACACACACACACACACACACACACACACACACACACACACACACACACACACACACACACACACACACACACACACACACACACACACTCCTGATAGTTCCTGTTTGTTGGACTGTGTCTCTCTCTGTGAATTTTCATTACATTTGATTTTAAAAAGGAGCACATTTTTTGGCCAATTTATCCTGGAAACCTGCCTGAACATGTTTGTTAGAGTATTGAAAATCATTGTAGTGCTACTTTTATGATCAATTGCATGAGTAGCAAGCTAACTCTGTAACTGGTTGATAAAGGACAGAGCGCCATCTATTGAAACTCAAACTTCACTGGCAGAAACACGAAAGAATAAGAGTGTGGATATATAACTGAACAGGCCGACAGGGCGCAGTCACAGGGGCCCAAGGGGTCAGGAGGCATCTGCTTTGGGGCCTCCTTTTAGAGGTGATTGTTGGAAAGTCAACAGCTTTTTAAATGTTTTTTATTGTTGTTTTTGAGTCTTTTGATATTGAGGTTGTGCTGCTCAAACGCAGTGGTGGGGGTAGAAATCATATCATTTACAAAAGCATAAGTAGTGATACTATGCAAAAAAAATGCCCCATTACAAGTAAATGACCTGCAAAAAATGTACTGGTTAATATTCCTAAAGTATCAAAAGTAAAAGAACTGGTTCCCCACATTTTGTTATGATTTTATTAGATCAGTATTATTAATGCATGAACATGTAAACAGCACTTTATTATTGCAGGAAGTTGCAGCAGAGCTCATTTTAACTACTTCATACCCCCCTCCCCTCAATTGTTTAAGTTTTGAAAATCAAATTCTATCCTATTCTTGCTTGATATGTGACTTAAGTTGCTCAGTAGTTTGGGGCCTCTGTTGTCATATTTTGTGCTTCATAATACCTCATTTAATAGCCTGGGAGACAGGTCTGGACTGCAGGCCAGTCAGTCTAGTACCTGCACTTTTTTACTACAAAGCCATATTGTTGTAACAAGTGCAGAATGTCCCTGAAAAAGACGTCTAGATGGCAGCATATGCTGCTCCAAAACCTGTATGTACTTTTCAGCATCCATGGTGCTCACACAAATGTTAGTGAAGTATAAGTTACCCATGAGCACTTACACACTCCCACACCATCATAGATGCTGGCGTTGAACTTAGCGGCTGGTAACTATCTGGATGGTCCTTTTCCTCTTAAGCCTGGAGGACATGATGTCCATGATTGAAATGTGGACCCATCAGAGCACAGCACACTTTTCTACTGTGTCAATCTATCTCAGATGAGCTCATGCCCAGAGAAGAGGGGGGTGTTTCTTAAATGTAGTTGATATATGGGCTTCTCTTTGCATGGTAGAGTCTTAACTTGCATTTGTCAGTGCAGCGACAAATTGGGTTTACCAACAATGGTTTTCTCATCTTTTTGCTGTATTCTGTTGAATATAAGTCATAAATATATCTACAAATCTTTTTTTTAAAAAAAATATTTTATTTATTTTATCCTTTATAGGACAGTACGCATTGAAAGGAGAGAGGGGATGACATGCAGCCAGGGCCGTCGCCAGGAATTCTGGGCTCCATGAAAACACATCTCATTGGGCCCTATCACCATGGCCCAAGCCAACCCTGCACAATTGTTATAACCACACCGCATTATCTAATGACCCATTAAAAGCAATAAACAACTATAACTTGATATTTACTATAGGATATAGGCCGTCATTTTAGAGTAGACAATTGACAACCACTAGAGGCCTGTATGTTTACCTGAACTCAAAATACCAAAAAAGATTTCCCAAATTTCACTGCCTTTACATAGCAATAATGAGCATATGCTTTTTACCTGCCTACCATGCACAATATTGCCCTTCAGACTGCCAAGTGACTTGTTGAATAACTAGGGTTTATTTGGTATAATCTGACCCCTCAAAGTGAAAAAACCAAAAACTCCAGTTGACCTTCATCAGATTCAGCCACACTTGATGTTATGATCCTTGAAATTGAATACACGTGTTGTAATATTTTATGTTGTAATTTTTTAAAGGCAACATCGCGTCACTTCTAATTCTCTGTGCACCTTTATATTCATTCACTGGTAAATATCTCTTCAGTGAGACGTGTTTCTGCAAGATGGAGAGGATGAAATTCACTAAGTAATGTCCCCGTAATTTCCAACTATTCATTCGTGACCACTGAATTGTTTGTACCATATATAATAGAGTTTTATCCTTCCGTGTTTCAGCAAATGGCATTACCTCCACTTGTTTACAGTAGATCGTTTCATTTATCAGTCCCGTATGTAGTTTGTGTGCGTGTGTCTTTTTGATGTTATGCAGCAGCTGAAGACCTCAGTACGCTTCTTCTCTCCTTTCTGAAGTGTTAACAGCCGCTCCAGTGAGTTCATCTTCTTACTTACCTAATCACTGATGGTTTCTCACAGCTTCTGGGTGTGTGGTAATGCTTTCAAATTTCATAATATAATCCGTATAACTCAGGGTAACCTTTTGTTTTAAGACACTCCTGGTGTCACAGCTGTTTCAGTAGCATTTTAGCCACTTATACTATTGACAAAAGCCTTACATGAACTCACTGAAGTAAAAATCAATCTGATAATACATAGAGTCACTTTATATTTCTGAGTGTTTTATTGAATGCATTAGTAAACCACTGAGGTTTACAGATGAGTGTGACAGTGTGCGCTCAGTGGATGGTTGGGATGGCGACTTAGTGTGGTTTGGTTCCCATCCACTCTCAGGAGTTCGTGGACACAAGGAGTCCTGTCCTGCAACAACAAATCCATCTTTTATGCTCTTTGTGTCATGTGAGAAGGAAATATAACACAATTTCTGCTGGCGGCATCAATGTTAACCAAAATAAAGTTAATAAAGTAATTTAACATCATTAATCTGTCACAGGGTATTTTTAGTTTAGAAAACACTCACTATAACACAATGTATTTTAAGATGTTAGTCATAAGACATATCATAAGTATATGTTGATGTGTTGCTATTTCTGTAATATAAAGATACTCACTTATTTGAAACACAGACGACTTCTCTGCAGCTGTCTTGTTGAGGTGACACTGGCTGTGTTGCAGGAAGGTTGAGTCTCTATAAAATAAATGAATAATAAATATTTAAAGTACAATAGAATGAGTGACATTAATTACATTTGAATCATTCAATAAGTAATATCAAGACTTGCAGGAAAAAGTCTGTTAATGTTTTCATTAACTGTTACCTCTGTCTGCTCTCCAGCTCGTCCTGTGGGACGGATGTAAGCATTTCCTCTCTGTTGTCAAGGTAACAGTGGATGTGCAGCAGGAACACAGAGTCTCTGTTGCTTTCTTCCATCACCTTGCGGACTGAGAGGAAGTCAGAAAATATTTGATTTATTAAAAAAAGTGATAATAGGAGGGTAAACGGGTGCATACATGGCTATTTTACACAGTAACATACATGACTTTATTTATCTTTGTGTAATTCAAGATCTCACTCACCCTTTGGACCACAGTGAAGGGCAGCAGCTCGGGTGGTGGAGAAAGAGAAATAATAAATTAGCAAGGCAAATAATATTTGCTTTATTGAAAATATTGAATTACATGAAGGACCAGATTTACAGAGTAACAAGTCAGAATCTTGTACTCGCCTTTCTGAGTTCACAGTGAACAGCAGCAGCTCAGGTGGTGGCGTGGGATAAAAGTAAAGTATGATAAAGAATAGTTAATAAAACATTGTTTCCATTTTTGAGTAAGTATGGTTAAGCACACTATATGGATAAAAATGTATACAGTACACTAACACTCAGCTCCTGTTCTGTTTTTTAAAAGCAAATTTTCAGGTCATTTTCCTGTCACCTTCTGCTATTTTTTTGCAATATGTGGGAAATTTGATGCCAAGTTGCCAGTTACCTTTCTCTCCCCCATGTTTTCAAAAGAAACTGACCCAAATTTGTTCATGTTTCAGAGGATTAAATGCATGTGAAAGGCACCTGAATGAATCACGGGAACTATTGTTTGTCCAGGATTTAAATGGTTAATTATTTTTTTATCTGATGTATTACAAGCGCTTTGTAGAAAAGCCACAAACAATGCCAGATGCTAGATTTATTTTGATTGGACACAAGCTGCCAATCAGTATGTGCTCTCATGTCATTATCATCAATTATCAATCGGCACAACTCGCCCATATTATTTCCCACTCCTTCAAAGTTTACATGCATCCTTTGACTCTTAGAGACTATGGAGGTGAAAGCTGACAGACTGCAGTGCTGTGAAGACACATTAACATTTAAATCAGACAATGACTGTCTCCAGCAGCACACTTTAAACAGTGAGGAATTGACCCAAATCATAATAATTTGTATTTGCAGTTTGAAGAGCACAATGAAGCAGTAATAAGAGACAGAGGCGCTGAAGTGACTGGGGTTGAGTTTTATCCAGTCACACCGTAAAATCTAACAGGTTGATGCTGCTTTAAAAAAATATAGGAAACAGACTGCCTTAAAAGCAACATTAAACTATTATGCTTAAATTATGCTGATATGTAATTTTTAAATTTACTTCAAATTGAGTTGTATTTACTTAATTTTTGTGAAGCTGTTGGAATTTAAAAATGGCAAGTGAAGTTATCTAACGCTTTCTAAGTGGTAGAACTTCAGTAAAACTAGTTAATGTGACTTAACTTGATCATGACATGGAGGATTTTTTTTCAATGATGAAGTTGCCAGTTCTGTTTTCTTAACATTTTTAACATATACAAATATTATTGATTTGTTTGCAACCAGCAGAAAACAGATGGTTTACTGAAGTTGCGACCACTTAGATAAAGTTAATTTTACTTGTTATTTTTAAGTTACAACAGCAACATTGCAACACCCAAATTTGTGTTTTTCAGCTGCCTAATTGCGTCTATTAACATCGCTCTCCCAATTTATGAGTACCTAATCTTGCCGCATGGTGAAGACGGTGGCACTTTGGACACGGGACGCGCACAATTACTGCATGACAAGACTCTCTCATACCAATCAAAAATCGCTTTTTACCAAATTAACGGTGGGGACTGTGTGTTTTAAGTGGATGTCATTCCCTCCAATATAAGCTGTGTAAAACATTGAGCTGTAGCCAAAACGACTGAGCGCACAAACCTGCGTGCGCAATTACGCATAATAAAACCTGAGTACCTTCATTAAATCATGCGCAGTCAAAAACAGGGCTTCTCCAAAAATAATCACATCAAAATATGTGCTTCTCGGCTCACTTATTAGTTATGTTAATAACCTTGTCTCTCGTAATTTATGAGTTACAAATCATGCGGCGCGGAGGAGACTGTAGCACTTTGGACGCAGGGCGCGCACAGCTACTGCGTGTCAAACCACTCTCATCTCAATCAACACTCAGCCTTTTACAGGAATAACTGTGGGAACTGTGTGGCTTTAACGAGGATGCCATTGCCTCCAATATAAGCTTTGTAAAATACTGAGATGTATGGCCAAAAGGTTTGAGTGCACAGACCTGAATGCGCAATTACGCACGATAAAACGTGGGCACATTCATTAAATCATAAGCAATCAAAAGCAGGACTTTTGCTAAAATAATTACACCAAAACATCTGGTTCTCGACTCACTCTTCTCATTATTGATATTTGTAACTTCACCCTCTCAAATTACAAGTTGCAAATCATGCGGCGCGGGGGGAACGGTGGCACTTTTGGACGCAGGATGCGTACAGTCACAGCATGACAAATAACTCATCTATTCCTTTCATAAAAAAATATCACATGAACGAGCAAAGCATATTTCAATGTTGTGACAAGACTAACATGTCAGGTACCACCTCTGAGTGATGGCTGAACAGTTTTACGTCCAACAGCCACTAAACACTTAATTGATTCATCTCTTTCATTTACACTGAGAACCATAACTATATTGATCTGATTTTGCACATTTTAACACATTTTAACATCACATCTCTGCCATCAGTTTGGAGTAGACAATTGACAACCACTAGAGGCCTGTATGTTTACCTGAATTCAAAATACCAAAAAAGATTTCCCAAATTTCACTGCCTTTACATAGCAATAATGAGCATATGCTTTTTACCTGCCTACCATGCACAATATTGCCCTTCAGACTGCCCACCTCTTTAAACAAGATTATTTGATGCCAAGTGACTTGTTGAATAAAAAGGGTTTATTTGGTATAATCTGACCCCTCAAAGTGAAAAACTCCAAAAACTCCAGTAGACCTTCATCAGATTCAGCCACACTTGATGCTATGACCCTAAAATTGGAATTATTCCCCTCAATTCTTAGTTTACTTCTTTAACACTATGGAAATAATCATACTTCAAATTAAATAAGCTGTGTTTGTAGGGCATTAGCACACTAGCTTTTACAGCTAGTGCAAATTCAGTTATATCATATGAATCTAGAGATTGTAATGAATCTGTTGATTCAAATCGCAAATATGTTAAACTAGCTCACTGAGAAATTAGCTAAATATCGCTCCAGAGTTGACTGACTTTACCGCAAGGTAATATTTATAGTAAATATAATGTCACATGAGATTGTATCTATGATGCTGAGTTATTTATAAGTATAATAATCTATGAAATCTATATAAAATGCAAATATAATCCAGGCTAGACTCCTGCTGGCTGACTGCCTTGAATCTAAATTGCTGGTATTAGCTTAAATCATTTTTAAACTGTGTAAGTTGTGCCCACCTTTCTTTTGAAAGAAAGTTGTTAAAAGCTGTTTTCCCTCAGCTTGCTTTCTTTGTTTCTCTTTTCTTTCTTTCCATGTTTGATACCCTGACTTTATTTGTCGGGGGGGGTTGGGGGGCATGGTGCTGCAACCTGCAACATCACTCACTCTCAGGCTTGACTGACTGCTGACAGATCAACCCAGTCGACCAGCGCAGGGCAGACTAAACCATTTTGCGCATTTAGTAGGGGTTAGGGGGCCTCTGAGAGAGACTCCACATTTTTTCCAGAAAGAAATTCTGAATGTTTGTTTATTTGTACAGACAACTAGTTATTGCAGTTATAACTCAGAGACAAAAAAAGGAAAATGAAAAATTCATTTTAATTTCAGGCCCATTAAGGGCCCCCCTCCCCACTGGGGCCCTTGGTAGTCAGTCCCACTTTTCCCCCCACTACAACGCCCTACATACAGCACAGGGCCGAGGTTAGACTTAAACCTAGGACAGAGCCTCTGCACATGGGGTGCCCACTCCACCATGTTAGCCACCGGGCGCCCCCCCCCCCAATCTTTTGTTTGTTTGTTTGTTTGTTTTTTCACAGTGTCCCAACATTTTTTGGAATTAGGATTATGTGTCACTGGGCAGTTACATTTACAATAATACAATAATAATCTGAAAAATAAAGCCAACTGTCAGATAAATGTAGGCCTACTTTAATTACAGCCACTGATCAAAATGTTGGCGATAACAAAGGAGTTACCATCCGAATATATGATTTTGATTAAAAAATGTATATGTTGAATAAAACATTAATTCTGTTGCTTTGCATCTTGTGGCTGTGAAGGAATGTCTTATTTTGGGCATTTTTCACCTTTATCGGCCAGTTGAAATGTTTGTTTGTTTGTTTTAAATAATTAAAAACTCATCAAATGTTACAAGTTACACTACACAATAAAGTTACAAAACTAAAAGTAACTTTTTCAACAGTAAAATATAATTGATGCAAAATAACTGTTTCCTCACTGAGAGGTGAAACTCACTGAAGACATTACTTTGTCACAGGCACCATCTAGTGGACCTACATTACACATCATAAACACACAGACAGTCTGCCCTCGTTAGTTGGATTGGTGAGGTTTAGGCAAGAGGAGTGGGATTGGTTAGGATTAGATAAAAATATCTCTGTAAACCAATCAGAGGCAGAGTGGGGCGGGTCATGTCTTCACCATCCGAGAAAAAAAAAAAAAAAAACCCTTTCCCAGGACATCATGGGCAATCTGCCCCGGTGCCGCGGTGTATGGTGGGAAATATAGGATCAGGTAAGCTCTTCAGACGCGTCAATGCACATGGACATAACTGGACCAATTCAACAAATCATGAGACTTTGCCTTCAAAATAAAAGCGCTGTTTTAAAATATATATATTTTATATTGTGAGAGCGCCCTATAAATACAATTATTATTATTATTATTATTATTATTATTATTATTATTATTATTATTGTTATTATTGTTATTATTAATAGTAGTAGCAGCAGTATTACTCGTAGGTGAAGTATTAAATTAATGAGTACAGTTGAAATTTGACCTGGAATTAGAATTAGAATTAAACTGCCCATTTACACATTAGGTTGAACTTAAAATACTAAAGCTTAAATAAAGATTATTGGACGCATTAGGTGTACAGAACAACTGCCATATCAGAGGCGAGATAAACATCACTCTTGTTGCCAGATAACAAATATGTTTGAAATTTTAGTAAATGATGCATCATGGTTCAATTTATGAGATATCTAATTTATTTTATTATTACAAGTAATTTTTTAGACACACATATCCAATATTACTACAAGTAAAAGTATTGATATCACATACACAAAAAAATCCACTACAAATACAAGTGCTGCATTTAGAATCTTACCAGAAAGTATGTAAGTATTAACAGAGAAATAGTATCAAGTAGTATCAAGTATCAAAAGTTAATTTTTTTCATTTTACAGTAAAATATTTGCTGTCAGGGAATGTTTTGGGATTAATATGTCTGCTGCATTAATGTGTATGTGTCATTTTGCTGCTGTACAGGTTGCATTCATTTGAACCTGAATATTGCAATTACATACATTGCAATATTATAAGATTTAATAACTTTTTTTCAGCCGAAAGTTGTGTACCCAAAAGGTAACATTGTCATCACGTTTTATGTGGGAGAAAGATTTCAGTCTCACCAAAGTCATTTTAATGGTAGCAAATTGTATCTAGTGGAATGAAAAAGCAATTGATTCTATTATTCTTGCATGCTAATAAAAATTAATTTGTATTTAAACTATTAATAAATTCTACGATTAAAAACTTGATATAGCGATACAATATAACAATATATATGCTGTATCAATTTTTCCCCCCATGTTAACTATTTTTGGACCTTAAAATTTATGTTTGGAATAATATTTAGATAAGTTGTAAAAAAAAAAAAAAAAAACCCGTCGGTATCTTTTGATTAGTCTTTTACTTTGAAGGTGACAAGCGGAAATTGGATTTGTTGTTGTGCTAGCTTGATGCTAACTGTGTTGACAGGAGGAGCTGAGAGCCGAGGAGGCAGCAGGTGAATCATTTACAGCTTTCTACTTTTTACCGTCCCACCTGTTTAACAGTCAATAAACTGAAATATACAGTGAGCAGAGATGTTTCCCTGCATATGACCGATTCCGCTTTCCAAATAAAAATAATAATATAAGCTCAGAGTGGACAAAAAGAGGAAACCACGCCGCGGGAGCCTGGACTTAGCAGGTAGGCTATAAATAACTTTTTGTTCATGTGGATCTGAGATGAAGCTCGCCTGAGTGTTTTTCTGAGTGTTTACATCGTGTTTCAGAGCATAATTATCGACCACTTGTTGTACAATGTATCCGATTATGTGTCCACCAACAAATTAATTAAAATATCTCGTAACGTGACGCAGTCGTCATGATATCAGCAGAGAGGTTTGTGTTGGGTTTAAATTTGCATAAGAAAACATTATTCCTGACATGCTGGTAAACTGACCCTTAGGCATGTTGCGCCCACAGTAAAGCAAAGCACATGGAGACTGTGTGTGGGGGCTATATGTGTGTTTTCATATATTTGAATGCTTAATGGCATCCGCAGTTAACTAAAAATATTTAAGAAGAGACTAAATTATTGTTTACATGTAGCTTTTGTGTCACTGGATGGTCAGATGGATAAATAGTTGCTCAACTGTGTTGTTTTTGTTTTATAGCACATGTCCGTGTTCAGTGTTGGACTGTGTGTCTTGTGAATATTTGGACAAGATTGAGGTCGTTTGTGACAGAATAGAACCAAGCCAATAGAATAATCTGGTTTAGTAAACCGCAATTTATAACATATGCTCACTTCTCTCAGAGAAGGGGGAACTGAAAACCATCATGTGTTTGACTGTAAAGTTGCTGACAGCTTGTATTTTAACTGTGATCGTTTTATTTTCTGCAGCTTCTCAGTACTGAATATTAGAAGTAAAAGTATTGAATTTTAGTCCTTGGATGGAAACAGTATTTGGGTAAAAAACATGTTTGAACGTTTTTGTACAATGATATATATATAGTGAACTCTATCTAATGACTGAAGTGACTTTAATGAGTCAATAATAAATCAGTCTACAGGCTAGAAAAGGGCAAGGCAAATAGCAGATTTCATCCTGGAAGGCAGTGATACTCAACTTATGGCCAAACGTGGCCCACGATGGGGTGCCAGGTGACAATCATTTTCTAATTCACAATAAAAATAAACTGAGAAATGTTTTTACATTTTTAGTATACATAGGGTGTCAGCATCAAAATAGAGCTTGTTTATCATAAAAAAAGTGCCATTGGAGAATCCCCCAAACCCACAACAGAGATCCCAGCCAAGCTCCTAATGTTTTAAAATAGAAATGTCCTAAAATCCTATAAATGTCCTCAAATCTGAGAAATTTCCTAAAATCCAAGAAATCTCTAATCATAGAAACATGCAAAAATCCTTAAATCTCCATAAATTTCTAGAAACGTCTTAAAATCCTAGAAACATGTATGGGGCTATTGCGACTGGGTCCTGGCCTCTTGTAATTTTTTAAAAGTGGCCCCAAAGCAAAGCAGTTTGAATATCCCTTCCCAGAGGCAAGCCAAAGTGCTTTACAGGGTGGTTAAGTTAAAACTCATTATAGCCCTATCACATAGCAAGCCTCAAAGGGCTGTACAAACAATAATAATAAATAAATAAATACAAATAAGAGGTAAAAAAAAAAAAAAAATCAGATTCATCCTGCAGTTAACCCACTCATTCAGTTTCTTATGTCTCTTGGCCCACTCAACATCCAAATATCTTCCACTGTTTATACTTAATTATGTCTTAAATGTTGGCTTTTGCTTTTATCAAATGACTCGGGATAGGGCAGCTCCTGTATGGCAAAAATCAGAATCATGGTCAGTATTGACATCACTATAATGTAACATGATTACTTATTGAATTTGGAAACATCATGCATTAATTGATTTTTATCAGTGGATTTTAAAGTAAAGGAAAAGGCTTCACTGGATTTTTACACAAGACAAAACAAGAGCATCATTGTGAAACAGAATGTGGCACAGTAACCATTTTATCTCAATCACCTTGTTTTCATAATCGTTGGAAGACAGATTTGTAATTGGAAATAAAATTTGATTAATTAATAAATTCAGTAATTTTCCAGCGTGGTGGTGCAGTGGTTAGCACTGTTGCCTCACACCAAGAGGGTCCCAGGCTTGAACGCACTGGCTGGCTGGGGGCCCTCTGTGTACAGTTTGCATGTTCTCCCCGTGTCAGCAAGGTTTTTCATGGAGTTCCTCCCACAGTCCAAAGATGTGCAGGTCAACTGGTGACTCTAAGTTGTCCACAGGTGTGAATGTGAGCGTGATTGGTTGTCTGTCTGTGTGTGTCAGCCCTGTGATAGTCTGGCAGTGTGTTCATAGTGTCCCCCGCCTCTCGCCCGGTGTCAGCTGGGATCGGCTCCAGCCCTGCAACCCTTAACAGGATAAGCGGTTACGGATAATGAATGAATGATGAATGAATAATTGCCCAGCCCCAACTCAGGACCACTGGAGTGAGACTGCATTCATCAGCTGAGTTTAAGCCAAGCTGACACTGAAAGATTGAGATACTGACTTTTAAATACTGCAATAAAGAAATATTTGCAGATATGATTTAAAGTTTGTTTGTATGCAAAGTTGTGCTACAGAAAAACAAAAACATTCCTCAAATTTTGGAAGACAGGGTTGTCTACTACTACAGCACCTTTAACACAAAAACTAATACTGCTGCTACTTTGTGCTGTTCCCAGGTCAGTTGTTGTGAGAGGAGCAACCTCGGAGTTGGAGCCATGTTGTCGGCAGAGGAGATTCTGAGCAACACGCAGCAGGTGATCGCTGGGCTGGAGGCGCTGAGAGGAGAGAACCGCAGTCTGCTGGAGAACCTGCATGAGGCAATGGAGAGACGGCCGGCGCCAGAGAGTGGCAGCGTGGAGCAGGAGAAGAGCGACATCATCCGCCAATCACTGGAGAGCATAGAGCTGGGCCTGAGCGAGGCACAGGTACGAGGAGAATAGAGGCAAAGCCGTCATGACATATTTTCTGTGATTAAGCCGCTATAACACTGCAGCACATTGTAGCAACTTTTAGTTTCTAACGCAATCAGCCATGTCTCTACAGTATTAGATATTCATATGAGTCCACTGGACAAAAAACATGCTCAAAATGAATTCAAAACAAATCATAAAGCTAGGGGAAGATCCTTTTTAATAAAAGCAAAATCTGCACAAAAATACATTTATAAAGCTGCATGCACATATGCAATTTAGGGGTCGACAGATTGTCGGCTTGGCCAATTATTGAGACCGATATTCGGCTGTTTGGCCATTAACTATATCTGCGTTTTATTTTAATGATTGCCATTAAAATTTAATTAATGAAAAATTGCCAGGAAAGGCAGTCTGCAATACTTGCAAAGAAAGTCAGCACGGGAGGAACATTTACTTCTAATCTCAGGGAACTAAATGTATTCATTCATTTTTTATAAAAATTTTCACTGAACTTAATAAAAAAAAGGTGCTGGGAACTTGCTGTATTTGATGTTGAAAGTTTCAGTTTTGATTAAACATTTGCTAAAGGCATTTAAACAAAGTTTTGTGTTGGAGTTTGTTATATGCCAAATTCTAAATTTTGACAGAAATACAGTATGTTCCTTTTTCTTTGTAAATGTATATCGGTTCCAAATATCCGGTATTGGTCTCATTAAGTACTAAAATCAGTATCGGCTCTGAAAAACCAATATTGATCGACCCTTAATGCATGCATACACATACACACACACACACACACACGCACACACACACACACACACACACACACACACGCACACACACACACACACATACAGACACGTGCAAAAGTGCAAATATACTTACACATGTTAATAAGTCTATAATAGTTCTGCCCTAAGGTAAATAAAATAATATTTTAAGTTGGAAAATATGCCTTAAATCGCTTTTCATGTTAGTTTGATGTCTGAGGTGTCTCTGATTTGTACGTCATGCTTGTCGTCCCTCAAGGTGATGATGGCATTGTCGGCTCATCTGGGTTCACTGGAGGCAGAGAAACAGAAGCTGCGTGCTCAGGTGAGTTTTCACAGGAAGTTTTTTTTGTTTGTTTTAAAGAGAAGAAGGAGAGAAGAGATGATGAACAGATGGGAGGTTTTCTGACACTGTTTTTTTTTTAACTCTATGAAAGTGCTGTATGAAATTAAACATGACTCAGCAAACTGACTGTTAAATCCTTTTTTATGTTTTCTCTTCTACTCATAACCCCCTTTCACGCCTCTGTCCTCTTTTACTCTGCCTCTTTCCACATCTCCAACTACTCATTCCTCTCTTCCTTCTCCCTTTCTGTCTTTTCTTCTCTCCACCTGTCCATTCCCTCTCTACACACTTTCTACATCATCTTTCCTTTACTTTTACCCTATTTCTCTCTTTCTCTTTCCTACATTCTTTCACCTCCCCCTTCCTTGTCATCTCTACCTTCTCTTTCAACCTGTGCTCCTCCTCAGGTGCGTCGTCTCTGTCAGGAGAATCAGTGGTTGAGGGACGAGCTGGCAGGCGCTCAGCAGCGACTGCAGGACAGGGAGCAGGAGGTGGTCACACTGGAGGAGCAGAACAGACACCTGCAGTTCATGTCGTCCATACGCAAATACGACATGGAGGAGCCACAGCTGGTGAGGAGACGACAAACTCTGTGTCTTTGTGTCTGTGTCTGTGTGTGTGTGTCTGTGTGTCTGTGTCTGTCTGTGTGTGTTTGTGTGTGTGTGTGTGTGTGTGTGTCTGTGTGTGTTGGTTCAGGAAGAGTTTGCTATCCTTACGTCACCCCCCAACTATATATTAAAGTATCACAGGATCAAATGCGTAGAAGTCTGCTCTTTCTTTAACCCCTTGAAGCATGGCTTGTATCGGGATGTTCTGTGTGTGTATTCAGGGAAATCAGGCTGGAAATACAAACCTGATCTGACTCAAACCCGAAAAAGTTTTTAGGTTTTAAATCTGCAAGAGGTTTAAGGCCTGTGAGTTTTAATGCCTCCGGTTCAGCGACAGCCATCATTCATGTGAATGCAACATCTCAAAAAGGGAATTTCCTCAAATCTGACACAAATGTCAAAAAAAGAGACTAGAATTTGGTGGTGGTCACTGTGACCTCATAAAACGTGTTTTTGACCATAACTGA
The DNA here is from genome assembly GCF_026936395.1 of Plectropomus leopardus. Classification (NCBI taxonomy): domain Eukaryota; kingdom Metazoa; phylum Chordata; class Actinopteri; order Perciformes; family Serranidae; genus Plectropomus; species Plectropomus leopardus. The sequence continues at coordinate 33,072,860 of NC_142181.1, read as the reverse complement.
AGCACTCATAGGCTAATTATGAATTTCACACAAATGTTGAATAGATGTAATGATGTGCTGAAATTATATATCCAAAAATCCACCTCTTTAAAGATAAAATGAAATGTTATTTTCTGATTGTTGTGACAATTGTCATTCATTGTGACAACGATTACCTTCACATAAACATACTCACAACTTCATCTTCTTCTTCCTCTTCTTTGTCTTCGTCTTCTTCGTCTTTTAAGTCTGAGCTCTACTGTGTCATCATAATGTTGCATAATGCAAAAACACTTTTCTGGCCTCTATTCAGCGTCATAACTCAGGAACAGAGAGGGATATATTTTGTCAGAATCTGAATTGGTGATGCTAAACTGTGCTGGTTCTTCTGTGCTGCCAGAGGGAAGATCTCTGCGAAGCACCCATGTTTTAGGATATTTAGCTTCTTTCCAACAAAATCCATATTTGAAGCATTTTCAGCTGTCCCGGCTACATATGAATCTGGACAAACATGGATGCAAACTATATTTGGTTAACACATGCAACAGTATGTAGGTATATTTTGGTCTGATGGTGGTTTTGTTGCCCAACGGAAACATTTTCAAAAAAGCTCCATAAAGCTTGTATCCAGGACACTCACTGAAACACTTCACAGAAAGTGCAGTGTATTGCTGCATTTCTGATCCCAATCTACCTCAGGTAATGTCTTACTTATTATTGAGTCAGCTTCAGTTTAATTGGAGCTTTTGTGATCAAAAGGCGCGATGTTAGGCCATTGACAAGAGTTGGGATTTTTACACGTGACAAACACACAGTTTTTTCACTCCATTTTATAAGAGTAGGCTACAGTCACACACTTTGCAAAGCCATTGGGTGTTATATATATTTCTGTTATATGTGTATCCACTTACTGAGCTTTGTTTTTTGTTGTGACCAAAAGGCACAATGTGAGGCTATTAAGAAGAGTTTGGACACTTATTGCAACAAATAAATACCTTTTAATATTGTTAGAGTACAGACACACATCCCACAAAGCTACATAAATCACATATGAATGTAAGTACTGACAACATGTTTTATTAAATTAATAGTAATAGACAGGACTTATATAGCGCTTTCTAGGTACTCAAGATGCTTTACATGAAATGCAAAAATTAAAACAAATACAGATGCAAAATACAGAATATAAAATACATGAAAAGAACAGATACACATACAAGAACAGAGTACAAAAGCAAGGAGGTTATGGCAGTTCAGATTTTGCGGAGGCAGTGGGAGACAGGTATTATAGGCTTTTTGATTTTTACATTTATTTTTAAATAAGTGGAGTGAGTCTGAGTTGCGGATGTTTTGAGGGAGTTCCAGAGGGTTGGGGCTGCAATGGCAAAGGCTCTGTCCCCCAAGGTACGGTGCTTAGTCCTGGTGATGGGGGTCTGAAGGTGGGCGTCAGATGATCTGAGGTGGCGTGTGGTGGAGTGGTGTAGTAGAAGGTGAAGCGAATTGGGTGCTGTATGGGGAGCCAGCTAGAAGGATGGGTGTGATGTGTTCTCTGGAGCAGGAGCGTGTGAGCAAGCGGGCAGCTGAGATCTGAACATACTGTAGTTTTTGGAGGTCAGTGGAGAGGAGGCCAGAAAGGATGCTATTGCAATAGTCCAGTCTAGTGGTTATGGAGGCGTGAACAAGAGTTCCTGCAGCGGAGGAGGAGAGGGTGGGTAAAAGACATGCAATGTTACGGAGGTGAAAGAAGGACGTTTTGGTGATGTTTTTGATGTGAGATTTGAAGGAGAGTGGGATCCAGGATGATGTAAACTAGAGGGGTGGGTGTGACTGTGTGGCCGTAGATGCTAAGAGAGAAGTCCTGGGAGGAGGGATTTGGGGCCAGTTATGAACTTTTCTGATTTATTGCAGTTGAGTTTCAGGAAATAATTACTTCTAGGTCTTAAAATAGATTCTGATTTATCATTATATCCTTTGGACGTTAACCAGTATGGCCTTGAAGTTGCCATTTTAAATTTCATTCTAGGCTGTATTAAAAATGTCTTTAAAAAAGTTCAATTTTGAGAACCCTGGGGGGTACCCTGACTTAAACGTTTCGCACAGTTTGATTATTTGTTAGTATAAAAGTATTAATCTGTTAGTTTCAAATCAGAGTTGTCTCCCTCATTATATACTGTACACATTGAGTAAAATTGAAAATATGATGAGAAAACTTATCTGCAGTTCCATCTTTGCTGAGTGTATTTATTTATCACTTCAGGATGACAAAGACACATCTTCCACCAAGGAGTCTCTGGATGACCTCTTCCCCGCCGAGGACGAGGAACAATCACAGAGTAAGACTTTAATGTTTCTAACAGAAGTATACTGCTTGCCTTCAGTCATTCACAGTATAAATGTCCCATTGGGCTAAAAGTTAGGTTGAATGTTAACGGGTAAGCATCAACTTCCAGTCACCTTGTTTTTTATTAGGATGGTGTAAGTCTCAAAAGCTCAGAGAATAAAACTCCAATGTACTGCATGGGTAGAAATAGTGCTAGGAAAATGTCTCTCACGCATGATGTTTATGTGTAAATAAATTACTTAATAGTGACAAGACTGAACTGGAATTGAACCCAAATGCACGACACCAGGTATCAAAAGTCAAAAAACACTTTATTTTTAAAGGCAGCAGTAAAGTCTTTACAAAGGCAGAAGCAAAAACTCAAAATCACTCCAAAGAGGAAAAGTAACAAAAAAAAATCTCTCAAAAGAGGAAACAAAGTATCAACAAAAAAATCACTCAAATGAGGTGGAAGAAAAAACTCGAGTTTACAAAGTATCAAAGGAAAATAGGTTTCAAACCTGAACAAAGCAACTGAGCGAGGAGCAACAAAAACTTGACTTGGACATTAATAAGGCGCTCGTTCACTGGCAGACGAGACAAGACAAACGGAGACGCGGACTATATATACACAAGGTAAGGGGAAACAGGTGGAGACAATCAGGGTGGGGTCGACAATCACACTGGCGGGAAAACACACAAAGGGAGGAAGTAGGTGACCTGAAACGAGAGGAGAGTTAGGATTTCAAAATAAAACAGGAAATCACAAGACAACATAGACACAAGACAAAAAACAATTTAACATAATTTCCTTGACATGACAAATAGAGGTGTGCTACTGAGTTCTCCCTCAATAAACTCAGAGTGTAACTGTGTTGCTGCTGCTTATATTGAGTAACAACTCTCTCACTCTCTCAACACACAGCAAAGACATTTCACGCTGTGTGTAAAATTTTAGCATCTACATCACATGCAGTGATAATGAGTTTGCACACTGGGGTTCTCTTCAGAGTATCACATGATTTTAATATGATTCATTCATATAATTACATTTGTTGTTTAACCCGCTTTAATATTAAACACACTCATATCGCTCTGCACACAAAATGCACTTTTCAAAATCAAGCTTTAAAAATATTATACCATTATAGGATTTTCTACTTTCATTGAGCTGCTTTGTTAACCAACATCAGTTCTAATTAATCCCTTCAATTACCAGGTTTTTGTCATGATGCCACTATGTTTTTAGATTTAAAAATAAATTAAAAAAATAAATAAATATATATATATATATATTTTCACTATATTACATGCAAAGTAGATTTTTTTCGATTATCACAGCCTGGAATATGTCAATGATTTGCAGCACCTTTGATTGTGACAGTGCATCGAGTGGAAATAGCATGTGTTTTGTCCAAATGCCAAGTATGGTAAAACTTACATCATCAGGTGGGAAATAATAAAAATGACAAATTCCAAGCTAAATGCCCAGAGTGATACCCAGAAATAATACAATAGTTCTTTCATGAATTAAATGTTACTCGTGAAAATGTTACTTGTTGAACTGCTGCTTACATCAAGTCGAAGCTTGTATTAAAAAAAAATCCTCTTTTCATTTCTTGTGTATTTGTCTGTTTATTGCCAATCAGTGTCCCAGCCTCACCACAGCAGTGCAGCAGCTGCAGCCCAGCAAGGCGGCTACGAGATTCCCGCGCGCCTTCGAACACTGCACAACCTGGTCATCCAGTACGCATCTCAAGGTCGATACGAGGTCGCTGTGCCGCTCTGCAAACAGGTGAGAGGGGCCGTCTCTTCCAACTGGTCCCACTGTGCACTGTCTTGTAACTGTTTCTGTTTTGTTCCCATAATAATCTGAGGCCCAAAATCAAGTTTTCCCTGCTTCTCTACTGGTAAATGTAAATCATTCTTTACAGTTGCCTTAAAATGCTTTATTTTAATTGCTCAACAGGCTTTAGAAGACCTGGAGAAGTCCTCAGGCCACACCCACCCAGACGTAGCCACCATGCTGAATATACTGGCGCTGGTGTACAGGTGAGAATAGTTACCATGACAACAACACAACAAAAAGGAAAATTTCTTTCAAAAATTAAATGACTTATATCCTGGGTTTATCCATTTCCCAAATTTTCAAAAACGACCCTATATATGTGGGGAGAAAAGTCTGAGTAAGAGAAACAAGCTTGACGCTAAATGTTTCTGTGTAACTAAAACAGCATGTATATAATATGTCTTAAATGTATCTCTGTAATGTATTTCTTCATTTAATAATCTGTTATTTTGCTTTGGCAACAATGATACAAAAACATTCATGCCAATAAAGCAGATTTGAATTTGAATTTGAGAGACAGAGAGAGAGAGAGATAGATATATAGATATTTGTGGTGTTGAGGGCAGCATTATTACAGCAGATTATTTCTTACGGTAGATTATTTCTTACAACTTTGTTTACTGGAGGTTCAGGTTGTTAGGAGCTCTAAAAATGTCTCCATTTTCTGTTCACAGCGCTGGATAATGTATTGCATAATATTATTTTGCTGAAATATGTGTATTCACGTGTCAGCTTATTTTGTGGTGACAAAATGCGACATCATGTTTTTCTCTACAGAGACCAGAATAAATACAAAGAAGCAGCCAACCTACTGAACGACGCGCTGGCGATCAGAGAGAAAACTCTTGGAGTGGACCATCCAGCTGTAAGTTAGCCTCCTTCAATAAACCAACTGCAGCCTGACACACCTTTGAAAGGAACAATTGAATGACATGTTTTATTGCTCTCAGTTGATTTTCGCTAACCATTTCATTTTATCGCTATGTATAAGTGAACTGAAATCATTTTTTTGCACCAGTGTTTAGTCTCCTGGGAACATCTTGTAGGCAGGCTGTATTGTAACTGTTGTCTGAGCTTCTGTCCTTGTTTGTCGCCGGATGCCTGGAGCTCTTTTGTAAATGTTCAATGTTTCACACTGGTCTCTGTCAATTTTCTATAAGGGAAGATATAAGGGGGCACAACTCTGGAATAGTTATATCCAAATTGCACTTCAGTCTACTTCTTCAATTACATATAAAGGCTCAGGACCTGTCTGATGAACCAGACTTTGACTTAACATTCTTAACTGTTCACATGTGACTTCTTTTGGCTTCCTGTCCCTCTCTCTTTTGTTAAATGTTGACTTATCATAAATGTGCTTTTGCATTTTGCCTGCACACACTCTCATTCACGCTCATGCATAAACATATACACTGACACATGTAGACAAACGAACTTAGGTTCATACACACTCAGTACATTTATTTTATTTTATTCTTGTGTTTTTATTTATTTATTTATTTTATTTCCCATTTATTTTATGTTCTCTGCTATATAATGTAGACATTGTTATTGTACTTAATTGATCCTATGCCTGCTTGATCTGATTTCTTAATCTTGTAGGATTCTTTATTTGCTTTTGTAATATATTTTAAGGTGAGATTCTCTTATAAGCCTGAAGGGATTTCTGTATCTCACCTGCACAATCTGCTTCTATTTTGTTGATGTTTTGCTGTTTTGTTTTTAATGTGCAAAAAAAGTACATACTAAATATTAAAATGATATCCAGAAATATTGTTTGTTTTTAAGGTTGTTTAATGTCACACTTCCTGAGTTGGTATGAAATGAACATTGTGTGTTTTTGTGCAGGTCGCAGCAACACTCAACAACCTGGCAGTGCTTTATGGGAAAAGAGGAAAATACAAAGAAGCTGAGCCGCTGTGTAAAAGAGCTTTGGAAATAAGAGAGAAAGTAAGAGGGCACACATTTGTATAACTACACTTATGAGGATCCTCAGAGTTTATGCAATTTCTTTTCTTTTATGCGATACTAACTATTTGACATACCATACGGTGACATTTTTTCTGTCCTACTATACTCTTACATTTTTTATGACACACTACACTATGACTGGTTTTGATGACTGACTATCACTTCTTAGTGTGATTTTTGACAAAATTCTTTACTATGATTTTTTACCATGATTTCTGACGACAAACCATATGACATTTTTATGTACGATACTATGACTTTTTTCAAATGATTTTTTAAGACATACAATACTAATACTTATATGACATTGTTCAGAAGTTTTGACAACATACTATACTACGACTTTTTTGTGAATTTTGACAACATCCTGTGATTTCTGATGTGATTTTTGCCCTGTGACTTTTTTTTCATATCATACCTTGAAGTTTTTACCATACTATAGTGTTTTTTCATGATTTTTGGCAACATATTATACTTTGGCTTTTTTTATGACATACTATGATATTTTGACGACATACTATAATGTATATTTATATAATGTATATTAATTTCTGATGACATTCTGTACTTTTTCTGTGACTTTTATTTGTTTTGACAACAAACTACTAGAACTTTGTTCATGATTGTTGACAACATATAATATGAAGTTTAAAGGTGATTTTTGATGGCATACTATACTGTGACATTTTTTCATGTTTTTTGGGGACATACTATACTATTTTGTTCCTATGTGACTTTTGATAACATACTATACTTTGACTTTTTATGTGATCTTTGATGACTACTTTTTTCATGATTTTTGATGACATACTATACTATAATTTTTTTTCATGATTTTTGACAACATAGTTTACCTTCACTTTGTTTTGGAATTTTGAAGACTTACAGTACTATGTCTTTTTTCCTTGATTTTTTACGACATTTTATATTATGACTTTTTTTCATGATTTTGACGACATACTATACAATGACTTTTTTCATGATTTTTGCTATACTATAATTTAAAGTTTTTATTACGTCCAATACTTTAATGTTTTTTGTGGTAAACTAATATTACAGTCCTCATTGCATAGTATACTCTGACTCTGACTGGATACTATACTTTTACTTTTCACGACTTACCATACTATGAATTTTTTACATGACATACAACCAATACCATGAGTAGTTTTTCACAGTGTTGTATCACTATCGTTACTTCAGTAAGAGTCTGAATACTTCTTCCAGGATGCATTTATCATTTATTACACAGTCATTATTATAGAAAAAAATATTTGTTCTGTCCTCTCACAGTGTTCTTTGTGTATGACCACCCCCTCAGGTTCTCGGTACAGACCACCCAGATGTGGCCAAGCAGCTGAACAACCTGGCTCTGCTGTGTCAGAATCAGGGGAAGTACCAGGAGGTGGAGCAGTACTACGAACGCGCTCTGCACATTTACCAGAGCAAACTGGGACCAGATGACGCCAACGTGGCCAAGACCAAGAACAACCTGGTGAGAGGAAAACCTTGATGTACAAGAAAATGTGACATTCTGTGTTTTTTTTTTTACATTTCACTGTGATTCCCCCCTTTGTTCTTGTTATGCCCACTGAGTTTATTTCAAATTACAACGGGTTTCAAATTTCAATACATTATTGTCAAGGCTGTCAAGGTGATGACAAATTAAAAAGTCTGAAACTCTGCTATTGGAACTACATCATATTTTCCAATATGTAAAATACAATATGTATAATATTTTGTCTTTTTATTCTCACTCAACCTCTCTCTTTCATCCACTTGTCCTGGTTCTTTGTTCTTTTCTCAGGCATCATGCTACCTTAAGCAGGGGAAATACAGACAAGCTGAGGCTCTTTACAAAGAGATCCTGACCAGAGCGCATGAAAAGGAGTTTGGATCTGTAGAAGGTACAAAACTAAATTTTCATCAGTAACAGGCAGAAAGTAAAATTCTAATGTTAAATTGCACAAGAATACTGAAGGAAATATTTGTATAAGTTTTAAGCTCACGATCCAAGAACAATACCTGTGTTCTTCCCCAGTTATCCTGTTGATCCAGGTCTGTACTCTAGACTGTTTTGCAGCATTGGGATGTAATAAATTTGTTCATGCAGAAGTTCTACATCAGCAGTTACAATATGCACTTTTGAAATCAGAATCGCCTTTACAAACAAATGTACTCATTTTTTTTTTTGCATCGCTTTAAATGTACTTAAACATAAATACATATAACACCTAGCGACAAGGACAGCACAGCAAATAATGGTAATAATAATAGTAAAGCAATGGCAGGGCTATTATGTACACAATTATGGGAAAGAAAGGTTTTTTATATAATAATTTGTAAATATATATAAAAAGAGCTAAGGACCAATGATAAAAATGCATGGTCAAGTGTTTTGTAAGGTGTAAACTCTAAAAATAGTGCAAAGAAATAAACACAAAATGGACATAGATGAACTGGAGGATAATGTATAAAATGCACACGAATTCTTGTCTGTATGCATAATGATAAATGCATGATTAGGTGAAAAGAACACCAACACAGAGAGCTTGTTTTCAAAAACTGCATGTTCATACATTGCTCTATTACTGTTTGTCATTCTGCCTCTCCGTCCGTCGTGCAGGCGATGGTCGCCCCAGCTGGTCAGGAGCTGAGGACGGCACTTCAGGACAGGATGGACTCAGTAACCTAAAGCGCAGTGGTTCCTTCACCAAACTGAGAGAGTCGATACGCAGAAGCAGCGAGAAACTGGTCCGTAAGCTGAGAGGGGTTGGATTGGAGGAAGCGACCCCAAGGAATGCTGGGTAATATTCTGTAACAAAGGTGTTAATCTTCCACTGTGACGAGTTTTTTAGTTTTAGTTTTTCATTTAAACAACATCAACACAAATTGACAAGAGGAAAACAAACAAACAAAAAAAAAAACAGAAACAGCACAGACCAAACAAAAGCACAGCATCATCTCTGGCAGAGCCAGAGTAAAAGAAACAAAAGCCCACTCCCCTCATCTACGTGTTACAGTTGTAATTCATTGAGAAAGAAATATGCGCAATACAAGATTGACATGAGATGTACATGCAGAAAGCACATAAGATCAGCATAGCACAGTATGTGGCTTCTATGACGTGTTTAATCCTTTTATAAAAGACTAAAACTGATTCCAGGCAAGCACATGTGATCCTCTACAATTATGCAGGTTGGTTATCATTAACTCAAATGGTGCATTCTCTGTCATTAACTGAACCTAGTCTCTATATTCAGGTCTGGCTTGACTTTTCCAGTAGCAGAGGATTACCTTAGCAGCTGTAATAAAACCTGTGAGGGCTAGAGCAAATGCTGGATTTGATATGTTAGGTTATGACCTGTCTCCCAAAAGGCAAAGTTGAACCACTTCAGGAACAGGTGTACCTAGCCACTCTCGTATTGTTTTGATTATCTCTCTCCAGAAGGGCAGAACTAAAGGGCAGGCCCACACTGCATGGATAAAGGTGCCTTCCTGTCTTTTACATTTCTAGTATTGATTATTTTCTAATAAACCCACTTTATGAAGACAAACAGGTGTAATATAATATCAATGAAGTATCTTGTAGTGTAAAAATGTTCCCTTGCACTTCTCTTGTAAACCAGCCTGCACTGGAGATGATCCTTGCCCAAGAATCTTTATCATTGCTGAAATTTAAATCCCTCTGCCAGATAAGTCTGAGGTTCTCGCAGTTTCCATATATTGAGTTAGCAATTATCTTATAAAAGGTGGAGGCCTTGTGATTAATTTTAGGCAGTTTAAAGTATTGCTTTAACATATTATCCTCCCCAGGCAACTGGTTAATTACATTCCCTAAAATACTCCTTATGTGTAAATATCTCCAGAAATCTGATTTATCGATTAGGTTGAACTGTGCACTGAGTTCTTCAAAAGATCTAAGTATTTTATCGTCAGCAAGATCAGCTATATTTCTTATACCACTACACAACCAGGAGTGCCAACAAATCACTTTTCCCACTTTTACTGCTGGGTTATTCCAAGGTGAAGAATATACTTGCCTATATTGTGAAATCTTTAATAATTTGCAAAGTTTAGTCCAAGCATTCTTTGCCATTGTGAATTTAACAGTAGTTGATTCTGGCAGCAGTGCATTTTCCTGAATAACCTTTTTTTCCTAAGAAATCAGTCAAACTGAACTGAGGACATTTTTTGTGTTTAGTGGTATAATAACAGTTTATGAAGATTGGGAGTTCTTTATGGTATTGTGTCCTTTTTTCAGGATGAAGAGGGCAAACTCTCTGAATGTGCTAAATGTTGGAGCCAGGGAGAGTCAGGAGGGCGCCCAGGTGAGCAAACTGTTGGTGACTGAGTGTTTTAACAGTGATCAAAAATCATTAAATAAAGTCACAGTAAAGCATGTTGTCAAAAATGAAGAAAAGGCCATTGTATAGTAAGTGGTCAAAACTCATGGATAAATGTTATAGTATAGTATGTCACTCAGATTAACCACAAAAATGTCATATGACAATATGTTGACCAAAATCATCATGACAACATCATATGTCATCCAAAACCATGAAAAAACTTCCTAGTATTGTATGTCCCCAAAATCATGGAAAAATGTCATAGTATAGTGTGTTGTTCAAAATCATGAAAAGTCATAGTGTTGTATGTTGTCCACACCATTAAAAAACGTCATACGATACTATGTCCTCCAAAATCATGAAAAACACAGTAATATAGTTTTTCATCAGAAACCATGAAAAACTTCAACTTCATAGTATAGTATGTTGTCCAAAATCGTGGAAAAATGCCGTAGTTATAGTATGTCGTCCACAATCAACACAAAATAGTCTTAGTATTTAATGTCGTCCAAAATCGTGAAAGGACGTAATGATTTAGTATGTTGTCCAAAATTGTGAAAAACTGCTAAAGGAACCGCAAAGGAAATTTAGTTAAATTTTCTGAAAAACATGGACACCAACATCAGCGCAAAAAAAGCAAAATCTGACGTAAATGACACAGTGAGGCAACTATCTGATGAATAACCCATTACTGTTAAAATACAAACTACATGGATTACACTAGCTAGGAGTAGAATTGAATCAAATCGTTATTAGAATAAGTTAGGCTATTTTCAAAATTAAAATGATGGACTACATATTTATTATTCACAATATGAAACGGAGAAATAAAACTAAGCTCATTAAGACCATTTCATGACTCAATTATATATATGAAATTCATGATTTAATTTCATAATGGGTCTATCCATGTCCTCTGTTATTTCTTGAGTTATTATTATCCATTCTCTTCATATCCCACACATGCGTAGCCTATAAGGCGGTCTGTCGCAAATTTCAGTTGCTTTATTTTATTTTATTTTTTTTATCAGTTTCTTAAAATGTTCTGGCTCGCCATCTGATTGTTAAGAAAAAAATTGTCCCAAGGCCATAGAATAATATGTGGTCCAAAATCATTAAAAAACGTCTAAGTATAACTGTAATATGTCATTTTTTTGACATGTCAAACTTCCCTTTTTTCACATACTATACTATGGTGTTTTCTGCCATTTCTTCAACATGTTAAGTTATGACGTTTTTGGACGTTTTTGGCCTTTTTACCCACTTTGTACACTATGATGCGTCTCTACAAGCTATAATATGTCATTTTCAGCCATTTTTATGACATGTCAAAATTTGACGTTTTTCGACATACTGTACTATAGCATTTTTGGTAATTTTTTCGTCATGCTAAATTATGATGTTTTGGGCCTTTTTTTCCACTTTGTATATACTATGACGCGTCTCTACCATCTATAATATGTCGTTTTCAGCCATTTTTATGACATGTCAGTTTTTTGTCATACTATACTATGGCATTTTTGTTCCTTTTTTTTGACATGCTAAATTATGACGTTTTTGGCCTTTGTTTCCACTTTGTATACTATGATGCGTCCCTACAAGCTATAATATGGTGTTTTCAGCCATTTTTATGACGTCAAAATTTGACATTTTTCAACATACTATACTATGGCATTTTCGGTCATTTTCTTACTTGCTAAATGATGAAGTTTTTGGCCTTTTGTGTCCTTTTTTCCACTTTGTACATTATGACACGTCTCTACAAGCCATAATATGTCGTTTTCAGCCATTATTATGACATGTCAAAATTTGACATTTTTCGACATACATACATGACATACATGCATTTTCGTTTTAATTATGACGTTTTGGGCCTTTTTTGGCCTTTGTTTTCCCTTTGCATACTATTATGCGTCTCTAGGCTATAATATGTTGTTTTCAGCCATCCTCATGACATCAAAATTTGATGTTTTTCGACATACTATACGATTGCATTTTCTGTAATTTTTTTGAGATGCTGAATTATGACGTTTTTGACCTTTTGTGGCCTTTTTGTACACTTTGTTTATGATGACGCGTCTCTACAAGCTATGGCGTTTTCAGGCATTTTTAGGACGTCAAAAATTGATGTTTTTTATATACTGTACTATGGCATCTGTGTTCATTTTTTTGACATGCTAAATTACGATGTTTTTGGCCTTTTTCCCCACTTTCTATACTATTACGCGTCTCAACAAGCCATAATATGTCGTTTTTAGCCAATGTCATGACATATCAAAATTTGATGTTTTTCGGCATTTTCGTTCATTTTTTTGAAATGCTAAATTATAACGTTTTTGGCCTTTTTTGGCCTTTTTTTTCCACTTTGTGTGCTATGACGCATCTCTACAAGGTGTATTATGTCATTTTCAACCATTTTTATGACATGTTAAAATTTTACGTTTTTTGAACTTGCTATACTATGACATCTTCGTGCATTTTTTTGACATGCTAAATTATGACGTTTTTGGCCTTTTGTGGCCTTTTTTTCCACCTTGTTTATATTGATGCATCTCTACAAGCTTTCATATGTTTCCAGCCATTTTTATGACGTCAAAATCTGATGTTTTTTGACATACTATACTATGACCTTTTCGGCAAATTTTTCGACATGCTAAATTCTCACGTTTTTGGCCTTTTTACCCACTTTCTATGGTATGACGCGTCTCTACAAGTTATAAAATGTTGTTTTTACCCATTTTTCTGACATGGCAAAATTGGCAAAACATGGCAAAATTTGATGTTTTTCGACATACTATACTATGGCATTTTCGTTCATTTTTTTAACATTCTAAATTATGACGTTTTTGGCCTATTTTGGCTTTTGTTTGTACACTTTCTATACTATGACACGTCTCAACAAGCTATAACATGTCATTTTCAGCCATTTTTATGACATGTCAAATTTTGACATTTTTTGACATACTATACTATGACATTTTCTGTCATTTTTTGACATGCTAAATTATGAAGTCTTTGGCCTTTTTTGGCATTTGTTTCCACTTTGTATAGTATAACACGTGTTTATAAGCTATTACATGTCATTTTCAGCCATTTTTGGGCCGGGTCAAAATTTGACATTTTTGCCATAGTATAGTATGCGATTTTTGGCCATTTTTTCAACACCCTAAATTATGACCTTTTTGGACTTTTTTGGCTTTTGTTTCCACTTTGTATACGTTGACGCGTCTCTGTAAGCTATAATATGTCATTTTCAGCCATTTTTGGGAGGGGTCAAAATTTGACATTTTCCGCCATAGTATAGTATGTGATTTTTGGCCATTTCTTTCAACATGCTAAATTATGAGGTTTTTGGCCCTTTTTGGCCTTTGTTTCCACGTTGTATACATTGACGCGTCTCTACAAGCTATAATATATCATTTTCAGCCATTTTTGGGAGGGGTCAAAATTTGACATTTGCGATTTTTGCCCATTTTTTCAACATGCTAGATTCGGACCTTTTTGGACTTTTTTGGCATTTTTTTCCACTTTGTATACTATGACACGTCCTTACAAGCTATAATATGTCATTTTCAGCCATTTTTGACACAGGTCAAAATTTGACTTTTTTTTTTCACCATAGTATAGTATGTGATCTTTGCCCCTTTATTTCAACATGCTAAATTATGACCTTTTTGGACTTTTTTGGCTTTAGTTTTCACTTTGTATACGTTGACACGTCTCTACAAGCTATAATATGTCATTTTCAGCCATTTTTGGGACCGGTCAAAATTTGACATTTTTTGGCATAGTATAGTATGCGATTTTTTGCCATTTTTTGATCATGCTATATTATCACCTTTTTTAGCTTTTGTTTCCACTTTGTATACGATGACACATCCTTACAAGCTATAATATGTCATTTTCAGCCATTTTTGGGACGGGTCAAAATTTGATGTTTTTGCCATAGTATAGTATGCGATTTTTGGCCATTTTTTCAACACCCTAAATTATGACCTTTTTGTACTTTTTTGGCTTTTGTTTTCACTTTGTATACGTTGACACATCTCTATAAGCTATAATATGTAATTTTCAGCCATTTTTGGGAGGGGTCAGAATTTGACATTTTTTGCCATAGTATAGTATGCAATTTTTGCCCTTTTTTTCAACATGCTAAATTATGACCTTTTTGGACTTTTTTGGCATTTGTTTCCAGTTTGTATACTATGACACGTACTTACAAGCTATAATATGTCATTTTGAGCCATTTTTGGGCCGGGTCAAAATTTGCCATTTTTGCCATAGTATAGTATGCGATTTTTGGCCATTTTTTCAACACCCTAAATTATGACCTTTTTGTACTTTTTTGGCTTTTGTTTCCACTTTGTATACGTTGACACATCTCTATAAGCTATAATATGTCATTTTCAGCCATTTTTGGGAGGGGTCAAAATTTGACATTTTCCGCCATAGTATAGTATGTGATTTTTGGCCATTTCTTTCAACATGCTAAATTATGAGGTTTTTGGCCCTTTTTGGCCTTTGTTTCCACTTTGTATACATTGATGCGTCTCTACAAGCTATAATATGTAATTTTCAGCCATTTTTGGGAGGGGTCAGAATTTGACATTTTTTGCCATAGTATAGTATGCGATTTTGCCCTTTTTTTTCAGCACCCTAAATTATGACCTTTTTGGACTTTTTTGGCTTTTGTTTCCACTTTGTATAGTATAACACGTCTCTACAAGCTATAATGTGTCATTTTCAGCCATTTTTGAGATGGGTCAAAATTTGACATTTTTCACCATAGTATAGTATGCGATTTTTGCCCATTTTTTCAACATGCTAAATTATTAGGTTTTTTTTTTTACTTTTTTGGCCTTTGTTTCTATTTTGTATACTATGACACATCTCTACAAGTTATAATATGTCATTTTCAGCCATTTTTGGGACAGGTCAAAATTTGACATTTTTCGCCATACTATAGTACTGCGCTTTTGGCCATTTTTTCAACATGCTAACTTATGACCTTTTTGGACTTTTTTGGCTTTTGTTTTCACTTTGTATACGTTGACACATCTCTATAAGCTATAATATGTCATTTTCAGCCATTTTTGGGAGGGGTCAAAATTTGACATTTTCCGCCATAGTATAGTATGTGATTTTTGGCCATTTCTTTCAACATGCTAAATTATGAGGTTTTTGGCCCTTTTTGGCCTTTGTTTCCACTTTGTATACATTGATGCGTCTCTACAAGCTATAATATGTAATTTTCAGCCATTTTTGGGAGGGGTCAGAATTTGACATTTTTTGCCATAGTATAGTATGCAATTTTTGCCCTTTTTTTCAACATGCTAAATTATGACCTTTTTGGACTTTTTTGGCTTTTGTTTCCACTTTGTATAGTATAACACGTCTCTACAAGCTATAATGTGTCATTTTCAGCCATTTTTGAGATGGGTCAAAATTTGACATTTTTCACCATAGTATAGTATGCGATTTTTGCCCATTTTTTCAACATGCTAAATTATTAGGTTTTTTTTTTTTTACTTTTTTGGCCTTTGTTTCTATTTTGTATACTATGACACATCTCTACAAGTTATAATATGTCATTTTCAGCCATTTTTGGGACAGGTCAAAATTTGACATTTTTCGCCATACTATAGTACTGCGCTTTTGGCCATTTTTTCAACATGCTAACTTATGACCTTTTTGGACTTTTTTGGCATTTTTTTCCACTTTGTATACTGTGACACGTCCTTACAAGCTATAATATGTCATTTTCAGCCATTTTTGAGACAGGTCAAAATTTGACATTTTTCGCCATTGTATAGTATGTGATTTTTGGCAATTTTTTTCAACATGCTAAATCATGAGGTTTTTGGCCTTTTTTTGGCCTTTGTTTCCACTTTGTATACTATGACACATCTCTACAAGTTATATATCATTTTCAGCCATTTTTAGGAGGGATCAAAATTCGACATTTTTCCCCATATTATAGTATGTGTAAAAACTATTCTGACTGGTTGAAGCGTAATTGGCCCGCTGCAGGGTGTCCAATAAGAACTTAACCAGATGTCTCTGCAGTCCAGGCAGATTTTTATTGACGTTTATGTGTGGTTCTGAAATATGAGAAAACAATAAAGAATGTACATTAAAACGTGTCAGCACAATAATTACAGCATAATACTTACACAAGCCACGGTATGTCAATGTACACAGCATTGACATTTACTCTGTATACACACATATCCAAGATAGGCATATAGCTGTAATAGAAATAAGATTTAGCTACCACAATGCCACTACAGTGTGAACAGTGATATGAACCTTTAATATGTCACGTGTGGCTGCGTGTTGCCAGCGGTGCCTGTCTGTCTCAAAACTGCTTATGCATGGACGCCAGTAATTAGGGCTTTAAACCTAAGGAAGCATACAAATATGGCTTTACAACTGACTTCATGCACAACTTCTGTCAATCTAACCACATGATGTCAGGAATAAACAGAAACGAAACACAGAACCGTATTGTTAACACAGAGCTGGATAACAAGTCTCTCTTCCTCATTATCACGTTGTCAACATACACCGAAACGTTGCACACAGCATGCTACTCACAAACTTAATAGCAAGGCAAGTAGATTCACCATAGCGATAGAACAGTCTTAAGATACATTTTGGGTTAAACACACAACTGCAAAAAGTCCAAAATGGGAACATCAAGACGTAAAAGTCCATTAACGGCTGTTGCGGTCCTCCTCTGGCTCTGCTGGAGTGCAGATGATGAGTAAGAGAGGAGATGCGCCAAGTCTCATCACTGATTGGTCGAGGTCTCTCTCTCTCGAGAGAGAGAGTGAGAAAGTGAGGGTCCAGGCCTTTTTCACAGTATGCGATTTTTGGCCATTTTTTCAACATGCTAAATTGTGACCTTTTTGGACTTTTTTGGCATTTGTTTCCACTTTGTATACTATAACATGTCTCTACAAGCTATAATATGTCATTTTCAGTCATTTTTGGAAGGGGTCAAAATTTGACATTTTTTGCCATAGTCCATCCATCCATCCATCCATCCATCCGTTTTCTTATGCTTATCCGGGGTCGGGTCGTAGGGGCAGCAGCCTAAGCAGGGAAGCCCAGACTTCTCTCTCCCCGGCCACTTCGTCCAGCTCTTCACCATAGTTTCGCCTTAGTATAGTATACGATTTTTGGCCATTTTTTCAATGTGCTAAATTATGACCTTTTTGGACTTTTTTGGCTTTTGTTTCCACTCTGTATACGTTGACACGTCTCTACAAGCTATAATATGTCATTTTGAGCCATTTTTGGGACAGGTCAAAATTTGACATTTTTTGCCATAGTACAGTATGTGATTTTTGGCCATTTTTTTCAACATGCTAAATCATGAGGTTTTTGGCCCTTTTTGGCATTTGTTTCCACTTTGTATACTATGACACATCCTTACAAGTTATAATATGTCATTTTCAGCCATTTTTGGGACAGGTCAAAATTTGACCTTTTTTGCCATAGTACAGTATGTGATTTTTGGCCATTTTTTTCAACATGCTAAATCATGAGGTTTTTGGCCCTTTTTGGCATTTGTTTCCACTTTGTATACTATGACACATCCTTACAAGTTATAATATGTCATTTTCAGCCATTTTTGGGAGGGGTGAAAATTTGATATTTTTCACCATACTATAGTATACGATTTTTTGCCATTTTTTCAACATGCTAAATTCGGACCTTTTTGGACTTTTTTGGCTTTTGTTTCCATTTGTTTCCATTGAAGCGTCTCTACAAGCTATAATATTTCATTTTCAGCCATTTTTGCGACGGGTCAAAATTTGATATTTTTCGCCATACTATAGTATGCGATTTTTTGCCATTTTTTCAACATACTGACTTCTGACCTTTTTGGACCTTTTTGGCTTTTGTTTCCAGTGTGTATATGTTCATGTGTCTCTACAAGCTATAATATGTCATTTTCAGCCATTTTTGGGACGGGTCAAAATTTGACATTTTTCGCCTTAGTATAGTACGCGATTTTTGACCATTTTTTTCCCAAAATGCTAAATTATGAACTTTTTGGACTTTTTTGGCTTTTGTTTCCACTTTGTATTGTGTAACACGTCTCTACAAATTATAATATGTGATTTTCAGTCATTTTTGGGATGGGTCAAATTGACATTTTTTGCCATAGTATAGTATGTGATTTTTGGCCATTTTTTCAACATGCTACATTATGAGGTTTTTGGCCCTTTTTGGCCTTTGTTTCCACTTTGTATACGTTGACACGTCTCTATAAGGTATAATATGTCATTTTCAGCCATTTTTGGGAGGGGTCAAAATTTGACATTTTCCGCCATAGTATAGTATGTGATTTTTGGCCAATTTTTTCAACCTGCTAAATTATGACCTTTTTGGACTTTTTTGGCTTTTGTTTCCAGTTTGTATACTATAACACGTCTCTACAAGATATAATATGTCATTTTCAGCCATTTTTGGGACGGGTCAAAATTTGACTTTTTTTTTCACCATAGTATAGTATGTGATCTTTGCCCCTTTATTTCAACATGCTAAATTATGACCTTTTTGGACTGTTTTGGCTTTTGTTTCCACTTTGTATACATTGACACATCTCTATAAGCTATAATATGTCATTTTCAGCCATTTTTGGGACAGGTCAAAATTTGACATTTTTCGCCATACTATAGTATGCGCTTTTGGCCATTTTTTCAACATGCTAAATTATGACCTTTTTGGACTGTTTTGGCTTTTGTTTCCAGTTTGTATAGTATAACACGTCTCTACAAGCTATCATATGTCATTTTCAGCCATTTTTGGGAGGGGTCAAAATTTGACATTTTCCGCCATACTATAGTATGCGTTTTTGGCCATTTTTTCCACTTTGTATACTATGACACGTCCTTAAAAGCTATAATATGTCATTTTCAGCCATTTTTGGGACAGGTCAAAATTTGACATTTTTCGCCATACTATAGTATGCGCTTTTGGCCATTTTTTCAACATGCTAAATTATGACCTTTTGGACTGTTTTGGCTTTTGTTTCCACTTTGTATAGTATAACACGTCCTTCAAAGCTATAATATGTCATTTTTCAGCCATTTTTGGGACAGGTCAAAATTTGACATTTTTCGCCATAGTATAGTATGTGATTTTTGGCCATTTTTTTCAACATGCTAAATTATGAGGTTCTTGGCCCTTTTTGGCCTTTGTTTCCACTTTGTATAGTATAACACGTCTCTACAAGCTATAATATGTCATTTTCAGCCATTTTTGGGACGGGTCAAAATTTGACGTTTTTGCCATAGTATAGTATGCGATTTTTGGCCATTTTTTCAACACCCTAAATTATGACCTTTTTGTACTTTTTTGGCTTTTGTTTTCACTTTGTATACGTTGACACGTCTCTGTAAGCTATAATATGTAATTTTCAGCCATTTTTGGGAGGGGTCAAAATTTGACATTTTCCGCCATAGTATAGTATGCGTTTTTGGCCATTCTTTCAGCACCCTAAATTATTACCCTTTTGGACTTTTTTGGCTTTTGTTTCCAGTTTGTATGGTATAACACGTCTCTACAAGCTATAATATGTCATTTTCAGCCATTTTTGAGACAAGTCAAAATTTGACATTTTTCGCCATACTATAGTATGCGTTTTTGGCCATTTTTTCAACATGCTAAATTATGACCTTTTTGGACTTTTTTTGGCGTTTTTTTCCACTTTGTATACTATGACACGTCCTTAAAAGCTATAATATGTCATTTTCAGCCATTTTTGGGACATGTCAAAATTTGACATTTTTTGCCATACTATAGTATGCGTTTTTGGCCATTTTTTTCCCAAAATGCTAAATTATGAACTTTTTGGACTTTTTTGGCTTTTGTTTCCACTTTGTATTGTGTAACACGTCTCTACAAATTATAATATGTGATTTTCAGTCATTTTTGGGATGGGTCAAATTGACATTTTTTGCCATAGTATAGTATGTGATTTTTGGCCATTTTTTCAACATGCTACATTATGAGGTTTTTGGCCCTTTTTGGCCTTTGTTTCCACTTTGTATACGTTGACACGTCTCTACAAATTATAATATGTGATTTTCAGTCATTTTTGGGATGGGTCAAATTGACATTTTTTGCCATAGTATAGTATGTGATTTTTGGCCATTTTTTCAACATGCTACATTATGAGGTTTTTGGCCCTTTTTGGCCTTTGTTTCCACTTTGTATACGTTGACACGTCTCTATAAGGTATAATATGTCATTTTCAGCCATTTTTGGGAGGGGTCAAAATTTGACATTTTCCGCCATAGTATAGTATGTGATTTTTGGCCAATTTTTTCAACATGCTAAATTATGACCTTTTTGGACTTTTTTGGCTTTTGTTTCCAGTTTGTATACTATAACACGTCTCTACAAGATATAATATGTCATTTTCAGCCATTTTTGGGACGGGTCAAAATTTGACTTTTTTTTTCACCATAGTATAGTATGTGATCTTTGCCCCTTTATTTCAACATGCTAAATTATGACCTTTTTGGACTGTTTTGGCTTTTGTTTCCACTTTGTATACATTGACACATCTCTATAAGCTATAATATGTCATTTTCAGCCATTTTTGGGACAGGTCAAAATTTGACATTTTTCGCCATACTATAGTATGCGCTTTTGGCCATTTTTTCAACATGCTAAATTATGACCTTTTTGGACTGTTTTGGCTTTTGTTTCCAGTTTGTATAGTATAACACGTCTCTACAAGCTATCATATGTCATTTTCAGCCATTTTTGGGAGGGGTCAAAATTTGACATTTTCCGCCATACTATAGTATGCGTTTTTGGCCATTTTTTCCACTTTGTATACTATGACACGTCCTTAAAAGCTATAATATGTCATTTTCAGCCATTTTTGGGACAGGTCAAAATTTGACATTTTTCGCCATACTATAGTATGCGTTTTTGGCCATTTTTTCAACATGCTAAATTATGACCTTTTTGGACTTTTTTTGGCGTTTTTTTCCACTTTGTATACTATGACACGTCCTTAAAAGCTATAATATGTCATTTTCAGCCATTTTTGGGACATGTCAAAATTTGACATTTTTTGCCATACTATAGTATGCGTTTTTGGCCATTTTTTCAACATGCTAAATTATGACCTTTTGGACTTTTTGGCTTTTTTTTCCAGTTTGTATAGTATAACACGTCTCTACAAGCTATAATATGTCATTTTCAGCCATTTTTGAGATGGGTCAAAATTTGACATTTTTCGCCATACTATAGTATGCGTTTTTGGCCATTTTTTCAACATGATAAATTATGACCTTTTTGGACTTTTTTGGCTTTTGTTTCCAGTTTGTATGGTATAACACGTCTCTACAAGCTATAATATGTCATTTTCAGCCATTTTTGAGATGGGTCAAAATTTGACATTTTTCGCCATACTATAGTATGCATTTTTGGCCATTTTTTCAACATGATAAATTATGACCTTTTTGGACTTTTTTCGGCATTTTTTTCCACTTTGTATACTATGACACGTCCTTAAAAGCTATAATATGTCATTTTCAGCCATTTTTGGGACAGGTCAAAATATGACATTTTTCACCATACTATAGTATGCGTTTTTGGCCATTTTTTCAACATGCTAAATTATGACCTTTTTGGACTTTTTTTGGCGTTTTTTTTCCACTTTGTATACTATGACATGTCCTTCAAAGCTATAATATGTCATTTTCAGCCATTTTTGGGACAGGTCAAAATTTGACATTTTTCGCCATACTATAGTATGCGCTTTTGGCCATTTTTTTCAACATGCTAAATTATGAGGTTCTTGGCCCTTTTTGGCCTTTGTTTCCACTTTGTATAGTATAACACGTCTCTACAAGCTATAATATGTCATTTTCAGCCATTTTTGGGACGGGTCAAAATTTGACGTTTTTGCCATAGTATAGTATGCGATTTTTGGCCATTTTTTCAACACCCTAAATTATGACCTTTTTGTACTTTTTTGGCTTTTGTTTTCACTTTGTATACGTTGACACGTCTCTGTAAGCTATAATATGTCATTTTCAGCCATTTTTGGGAGGGGTCAAAATTTGACATTTTCTGCCATAGTATACTATGCGATTTTTGGCCATTTTTTCAACATGCTAAATTATGACCTTTTTGGACTTTTTTGGCTTTTGTTTCCAGTTTGTATGGTATAACACGTCTCTACAAGCTATAATATGTCATTTTCAGCCATTTTTGAGATGGGTCAAAATTTGACATTTTTCGCCATACTATAGTATGCGTTTTTGGCCATTTTTTCAACATGATAAATTATGACCTTTTTGGACTTTTTTTGGCGTTTTTTTCCACTTTGTATACTATGACACGTCCTTAAAAGCTATAATATGTCATTTTCAGCCATTTTTGGGACAGGTCAAAATATGACATTTTTCACCATACTATAGTATGCGCTTTTGGCCATTTTTTCAACATGCTAAATTATGACCTTTTGGACTGTTTTGGCTTTTGTTTCCAGTTTGTATAGTATAACATGTCTCTACAAGCTATAATATGTCATTTTCAGCCATTTTTGAGATGGGTCAAAATTTGACATTTTTCGCCATACTATAGTATGCGTTTTTGGCCATTTTTTCAACATGATAAATTATGACCTTTTTGGACTTTTTTGGCTTTTGTTTCCAGTTTGTATGGTATAACACGTCTCTACAAGCTATAATATGTCATTTTCAGCCATTTTTGGGACAGGTCAAAATTTGACATTTTTCGCCATACTATAGTATGCGCTTTTGGCCATTTTTTTCAACATGCTAAATTATGAGGTTCTTGGCCCTTTTTGGCCTTTGTTTCCACTTTGTATAGTATAACACGTCTCTACAAGCTATAATATGTCATTTTCAGCCATTTTTGGGACAGGTCAAAATTTGACGTTTTTGCCATAGTATAGTATGTGATTTTTGGCCATTTTTTTCAGCATGCTAAATTATGAGGTTCTTGGCCCTTTTTGGCCTTTGTTTCCACTTTGTATAGTATAACACGTCTCTACAAGCTATAATATGTCATTTTCAGCCATTTTTGAGATGGGTCAAAATTTGACATTTTTCGCCATACTATAGTATGCGTTTTTGGCCATTTTTTCAACATGATAAATTATGACCTTTTTGGACTTTTTTTGGCATTTTTTTCCACTTTGTATACTATGACACGTCCTTAAAAGCTATAATATGTCATTTTCAGCCATTTTTGGGACAGGTCAAAATATGACATTTTTCACCATACTATAGTATGCGCTTTTGGCCATTTTTTCAACATGCTAAATTATGACCTTTTGGACTGTTTTGGCTTTTGTTTCCAGTTTGTATGGTATAACACGTCTCTACAAGCTATAATATGTCATTTTCAGCCATTTTTGGGACAGGTCAAAATTTGACATTTTTCGCCATACTATAGTATGCGCTTTTGGCCATTTTTTTCAACATGCTAAATTATGAGGTTCTTGGCCCTTTTTGGCCTTTGTTTCCACTTTGTATAGTATAACACGTCTCTACAAGCTATAATATGTCATTTTCAGCCATTTTGGGACAGGTCAAAATTTGACGTTTTTGCCATAGTATAGTATGTGATTTTTGGCCATTTTTTTCAGCATGCTAAATTATGAGGTTCTTGGCCCTTTTTGGCCTTTGTTTCCACTTTGTATAGTATAACACGTCTCTACAAGCTATAATATGTCATTTTCAGCCATTTTTGAGATGGGTCAAAATTTGACATTTTTCGCCATACTATAGTATGCGTTTTTTGGCCATTTTTCAACATGATAAATTATGACCTTTTTGGACTTTTTTTGGCATTTTTTTCCACTTTGTATACTATGACACGTCCTTAAAAGCTATAATATGTCATTTTCAGCCATTTTTGGGACAGGTCAAAATATGACATTTTTCACCATACTATAGTATGCGCTTTTGGCCATTTTTTCAACATGCTAAATTATGACCTTTTGGACTGTTTTGGCTTTTGTTTCCAGTTTGTATGGTATAACACGTCTCTACAAGCTATAATATGTCATTTTCAGCCATTTTTGGGAGGTCAAAATTTGACATTTTTTGCCATAGTATAGTCAACATGCTAAATTATGACCTTTTGGACTTTTTTGGCAATATGATATGCTATAATATGTCATTTGAGCCATTTTTCGCCATTTGCCATAGTATCCTTTTTGGACTTTTTGGCCTTTGTTTTCCACTTTGTATGCTTCTCTACAAGCTATAATATGTCATTTTTCAGCCATTTTGTCATTTGACATTTTGCCATAGTATGCAATTTTTGGCCTTTTTCAACATGCTAAATTATGACCTTTTGGACTTTTTGGCTTTTGTTTCACTTTGTATACATGACTGCTCTACAAGCTATAATATGTCATTTTCAGCCATTTTTGGAGGGGTCAAAATTTGATGTTTTTGCTATACTATAGTATGTGATTTTTGTCAATTTTTTCAACATGCTAAATGATGATGTTTTTGGCCTTATTTGGCTTTTGTTTCCACTTTGTATACTATGACGCGTCTCTACAAGCTATAATATGTCATTTTCAGCCGTTTTTGGGACATGTCAAAATTTTACATTTTCGCCATAGTATAGTATGTGATTTTGCCATTTTTTCAACATGCTAAATTATGAGGTTTTGGCCCTTTTGGCCTTTTGTTTCCACTTTGTATACATGACACGTCTCTACAAGCTATAATATGTCATTTTCAGCCATTTTTGGGACAGGTCAAAATTTG
The DNA here is from genome assembly GCF_026936395.1 of Plectropomus leopardus. Classification (NCBI taxonomy): domain Eukaryota; kingdom Metazoa; phylum Chordata; class Actinopteri; order Perciformes; family Serranidae; genus Plectropomus; species Plectropomus leopardus. The sequence goes on along the minus strand of NC_142181.1, from coordinate 33,047,600 downwards.
ACATTTTGCCATAGTATAGTATGCTTTTTGCCATTTTTTTCAACATGCTAAATTATGACCTTTTTGGACTTTTTGGCTTTTGTTTCCACTTTGTATAGTATAACACGTCTCTACAAGCTATAATATGTCATTTTCAGCCATTTTTGGGAGGGGTCAAAATTTGACATTTTCCGCCATAGTATAGTATGTGATTTTTGGCCATTTTTTTCAACATGCTAAATTATGACCTTTTTGGACTTTTTTTGGCGTTTTTTTCCACTTTGTATACTATGACACGTCTCTACAAGCTATGATATGTCATTTTCAGCCATTTTTGGGACAGGTCAGAATTTGACATTTTTTGCCATAGTATAGTATGCAGTTTTTGCCCTTTTTTTCAACATGCTAAATTATGACCTTTTTGGACTTTTTTGGCATTTGTTTCCAGTTTGTATACTATGACACGTACTTACAAGCTATAATATGTCATTTTGAGCCATTTTTGGGCCGGGTCAAAATTTGCCATTTTTGCCATAGTATAGTATGCGATTTTGGCCATTTTTTCAACATAAATTATGAGGTTCTTGGCCTTTTTGGCCTTTTGTTTCCACTTTGTATAGTATAACACGTCTCTACAAGCTATAATATGTCATTTTCAGCCATTTTTGGGACAGGTCAAAATTTGACGTTTTTGCCATAGTATAGTATGTGATTTTTGGCCATTTTTTTCAGCATGCTAAATTATGAGGTTCTTGGCCCTTTTTGGCCTTTGTTTCCACTTTGTATAGTATAACACGTCTCTACAAGCTATAATATGTCATTTTCAGCCATTTTTGAGATGGGTCAAAATTTGACATTTTTCGCCATACTATAGTATGCGTTTTTGGCCATTTTTTCAACATGATAAATTATGACCTTTTTGGACTTTTTTTGGCATTTTTTTCCACTTTGTATACTATGACACGTCCTTAAAAGCTATAATATGTCATTTTCAGCCATTTTTGGGACAGGTCAAAATATGACATTTTTCACCATACTATAGTATGCGCTTTTGGCCATTTTTTCAACATGCTAAATTATGACCTTTTGGACTGTTTTGGCTTTTGTTTCCAGTTTGTATAGTATAACATGTCTCTACAAGCTATAATATGTCATTTTCAGCCATTTTTGAGATGGGTCAAAATTTGACATTTTTCGCCATACTATAGTATGCGTTTTTGGCCATTTTTTCAACATGATAAATTATGACCTTTTTGGACTTTTTTGGCTTTTGTTTCCAGTTTGTATGGTATAACACGTCTCTACAAGCTATAATATGTCATTTTCAGCCATTTTTGGGAGGGGTCAAAATTTGACATTTTTCGCCATACTATAGTATGCGTTTTTGGCCATTTTTTCAACATGATAAATTATGACCTTTTTGGACTTTTTTGGCTTTTGTTTCCAGTTTGTATGGTATAACACGTCTCTACAAGCTATAATATGTCATTTTCAGCCATTTTTGGGACAGGTCAAAATTTGACATTTTTGCCATAGTATAGTATGTGATTTTTGGCCATTTTTTTCAGCATGCTAAATTATGAGGTTCTTGGCCCTTTTTGGCCTTTGTTTCCACTTTGTATAGTATAACACGTCTCTACAAGCTATAATATGTCATTTTCAGCCATTTTTGGGACGGGTCAAAATTTGACGTTTTTGCCATAGTATAGTATGCAATTGTTGGCCATTTTTTCAACACCCTAAATTATGACCTTTTTGTACTTTTTTGGCTTTTGTTTTCACTTTGTATACGTTGACACGTCTCTGTAAGCTATAATATGTCATTTTCAGCCATTTTTGGGAGGGGTCAAAATTTGACATTTTTCGTCATACTATAGTATGCGTTTTTGGCCATTTTTTCAACATGCTAAATTATGACCTTTTGGACTTTTTTGGCTTTTGTTTCCAGTTTGTATAGTATAACATGTCTCTACAAGCTATAATATGTCATTTTCAGCCATTTTTGAGATGGGTCAAAATTTGACATTTTTCGCCATACTATTGTATGCGTTTTGGCCATTTTTCAACATGATAAATTATGACCTTTTGTACTTTTTTGGCGTTTTTTTCCACTTTGTATACTATGACACGTCCTTAAAAGCTATAATATGTCATTTTCAGCCATTTTTGGGACAGGTCAAAATTTGACATTTTTCGCCATACTATAGTATGCGCTTTTGGCCATTTTTTTCAACATGCTAAATTATGAGGTTCTTGGCCCTTTTTGGCCTTTGTTTCCACTTTGTATCGTATAACACGTCTCTACAAGCTATAATATGTCATTTTCAGCCATTTTTGGGACAGGTAAAAATTTGACGTTTTTGCCATAGTATAGTATGTGATTTTTGGCCATTTTTTTCAGCATGCTAAATTATGAGGTTCTTGGCCCTTTTTGGCCTTTGTTTCCACTTTGTATAGTATAACACGTCTCTACAAGCTATAATATGTCATTTTCAGCCATTTTTGGGACGGGTCAAAATTTGACGTTTTTGCCATAGTATAGTATGCAATTGTTGGCCATTTTTTCAACACCCTAAATTATGACCTTTTTGTACTTTTTTGGCTTTTGTTTTCACTTTGTATACGTTGACACGTCTCTGTAAGCTATAATATGTCATTTTCAGCCATTTTTGGGAGGGGTCAAAATTTGACATTTTTCGCCATACTATAGTATGCGTTTTTGGCCATTTTTTCAACATGCTAAATTATGACCTTTTGGACTTTTTTGGCTTTTGTTTCCAGTTTGTATAGTATAACATGTCTCTACAAGCTATAATATGTCATTTTCAGCCATTTTTGAGATGGGTCAAAATTTGACATTTTTCGCCATACTATAGTATGCGTTTTTGGCCATTTTTTCAACATGATAAATTATGACCTTTTTGTACTTTTTTTGGCGTTTTTTTCCACTTTGTATACTATGACACGTCCTTAAAAGCTATAATATGTCATTTTCAGCCATTTTTGGGACAGGTCAAAATTTGACGTTTTTGCCATAGTATAGTATGTGATTTTTGGCCATTTTTTTCAGCATGCTAAATTATGAGGTTCTTGGCCCTTTTTGGCCTTTGTTTCCACTTTGTATAGTATAACACATCTCTACAAGCTATAATATGTCATTTTCAGCCATTTTTGGGACGGGTCAAAATTTGACGTTTTTGCCATAGTATAGTATGCGATTTTTGGCCATTTTTTCAACACCCTAAATTATGACCTTTTTGTACTTTTTTGGCTTTTGTTTTCACTTTGTATACGTTGACACGTCTCTGTAAGCTATAATATGTCATTTTCAGCCATTTTTGGGAGGGGTCAAAATTTGACATTTTCCGCCATACTATAGTATGCGCTTTTGGCCATTTTTTTCAACATGCTAAATTATGAGGTTCTTGGCCCTTTTTGGCCTTTGTTTCCACTTTGTATAGTATAACACGTCTCTACAAGCTATAATATGTCATTTTCAGCCATTTTTGGGAGGGGTCAAAATTTGACATTTTCCGCCATAGTATAGTATGCGATTTTTGGCCATTTTTTCAACATGCTATATTATGACCTTTTTGGACTTTTTTTGGCTTTTGTTTCCACTTTGTATACTATGACACGTCCTTAAAAGCTATCATATGTCATTTTCAGCCATTTTTGGGACAGGTCAAAATATGACATTTTTCGCCATACTATAGTATGCGTTTTTGGCCATTTTTTCAACATGCTAAATTATGACCTTTTGGACTGTTTTGGCTTTTGTTTCCAGTTTGTATAGTATAACATGTCTCTACAAGCTATAATATGTCATTTTCAGCCATTTTTGAGATGGGTCAAAATTTGACATTTTTCGCCATACTATAGTATGCGTTTTTGGCCATTTTTTCAACATGCTAAATTATGACCTTTTTGGACTTTTTTTGGCGTTTTTTTCCACTTTGCATACTATGACACGTCCTTCAAAGCTATAATATGTCATTTTTCAGCCATTTTTGGGACAGGTCAAAATTTGACATTTTTCGCCATAGTATAGTATGTGATTTTTGGCCATTTTTTTCAACATGCTAAATTATGAGGTTCTTGGCCCCTTTTGGCCTTTGTTCCCACTTTGTATAGTATAACACGTCTCTACAAGCTATAATATGTCATTTTCAGCCATTTTTGGGACGGGTCAAAATTTGACCTTTTTGCCCTACTATACTATGCGATTTTTGGCCATTTTTTCAACACCCTAAATTATGACCTTTTTGTACTTTTTTGGCTTTTGTTTCCACTTTGTATACTATGACACGTCTCTGTAAGCTATAATATGTCATTTTCAGCCATTTTTGGGAGGGGTCAAAATTTGACATTTTCCGCCATAGTATAGTATGCGATTTTTGGCCATTTTTTCAGCACCCTAAATTATTACCCTTTTGGACTTTTTTGGCTTTTGCTTCCAGTTTGTATAGTATAACACGTCTCTACAAGCTATAATATGTCATTTTCAGCCATTTTTGAGACAAGTCAAAATTTGAAATTTTTTTTTGCCATAGTACAGTATGTGATTTTTGGCCATTTTTTTCAACATACTAAATTATGACCTTTTTGGACTTTTTTGGCATTTGTTTCCAGTTTGTATACTGTGACACATCTCTACCAGTTATAATATGTCATTTTCAGCTATTTTTGGGAGGGGTGAATATTTGATATTTTTCGCCATACTATAGTATGCGATTTTTTGCCATTTTTCCAACATGCTAGATTCTGACTTTTTTGGACTTTTGTGGCATTTTTTTTTCCACTTTGTATACTATGACACGTCCTTACAAGCTATAATATGTCATTTTTCAGCCATTTTTGGGACGGGTCAAAATTTGACTTTTTTCACCATAGTATAGTATGTGATCTTTGCCCTTTATTTCAACATGCTAAATTATGACCTTTTTGGACTGTTTTGGCTTTTGTTTCCACTTTGTATACATTGACACATCTCTATAAGCTATAATATGTCATTTTCAGCCATTTTTGGGACAGGTCAAAATTTGACATTTTTCGCCATACTATAGTATGCGCTTTTGGCCATTTTTTCAACATGCTAAATTATGACCTTTTTGGACTGTTTTGGCTTTTGTTTCCAGTTTGTATAGTATAACACGTCTCTACAAGCTATCATATGTCATTTTCAGCCATTTTTGGGAGGGGTCAAAATTTGACATTTTCCGCCATACTATAGTATGCGTTTTTGGCCATTTTTTCAACATGATAAATTATGACCTTTTTGTACTTTTTTTGGCGTTTTTTTCCACTTTGTATACTATGACACGTCCTTAAAAGCTATAATATGTCATTTTCAGCCATTTTTGGGACAGGTCAAAATTTGACATTTTTCGCCATACTATAGTATGCGCTTTTGGCCATTTTTTTCAACATGCTAAATTATGAGGTTCTTGGCCCTTTTTGGCCTTTGTTTCCACTTTGTATAGTATAACACGTCTCTACAAGCTATAATATGTCATTTTCAGCCATTTTTGGGACAGGTCAAAATTTGACGTTTTTGCCATAGTATAGTATGTGATTTTTGGCCATTTTTTTCAGCATGCTAAATTATGAGGTTCTTGGCCCTTTTTGGCCTTTGTTTCCACTTTGTATAGTATAACACGTCTCTACAAGCTATAATATGTCATTTTCAGCCATTTTTGAGATGGGTCAAAATTTGACATTTTTCGCCATACTATAGTATGCGTTTTTGGCCATTTTTTCAACATGATAAATTATGACCTTTTTGGACTTTTTTTGGCATTTTTTTCCACTTTGTATACTATGACACGTCCTTAAAAGCTATAATATGTCATTTTCAGCCATTTTTGGGACAGGTCAAAATATGACATTTTTCACCATACTATAGTATGCTTTTTGGCCATTTTTCAACATGCTAAATTATGACCTTTTGGACTGTTTTGGCTTTTGTTTCCAGTTTGTATGGTATAACACGTCTCTACAAGCTATAATATGTCATTTTCAGCCATTTTTGGGACAGGTCAAAATTTGACATTTTTCGCCATACTATAGTATGCGCTTTTGGCCATTTTTTTCAACATGCTAAATTATGAGGTTCTTGGCCCTTTTTGGCCTTTGTTTCCACTTTGTATAGTATAACACGTCTCTACAAGCTATAATATGTCATTTTCAGCCATTTTTGGGACAGGTCAAAATTTGACGTTTTTGCCATAGTATAGTATGTGATTTTTGGCCATTTTTTCAGCATGCTTAATTATGACATTTTGGGCCTTTTTTGGCCTTTGTTTCCACTTTGTATAGTATAACACGTCTCTACAAGCTATAATATGTCATTTTCAGCCATTTTTGAGATGGGTCAAAATTTGACATTTTTCGCCATACTATAGTATGCGTTTTTGGCCATTTTTTCAACATGATAAATTATGACCTTTTTGGACTTTTTTTGGCATTTTTTTCCACTTTGTATACTATGACACGTCCTTAAAAGCTATAATATGTCATTTTCAGCCATTTTTGGGACAGGTCAAAATATGACATTTTTCACCATACTATAGTATGCGCTTTTGGCCATTTTTTCAACATGCTAAATTATGACCTTTTGGACTGTTTTGGCTTTTGTTTCCAGTTTGTATAGTATAACATGTCTCTACAAGCTATAATATGTCATTTTCAGCCATTTTTGAGATGGGTCAAAATTTGACATTTTTCGCCATACTATAGTATGCGTTTTTGGCCATTTTTTCAACATGATAAATTATGACCTTTTTGGACTTTTTTGGCTTTTGTTTCCAGTTTGTATGGTATAACACGTCTCTACAAGCTATAATATGTCATTTTCAGCCATTTTTGAGATGGGTCAAAATTTGACATTTTTCGCCATACTATAGTATGCGTTTTTGGCCATTTTTTCAACATGATAAATTATGACCTTTTTGGACTTTTTTGGCTTTTGTTTCCAGTTTGTATGGTATAACACGTCTCTACAAGCTATAATATGTCATTTTCAGCCATTTTTGAGATGGGTCAAAATTTGACATTTTTCGCCATACTATAGTATGCGTTTTTGGCCATTTTTTCAACATGATAAATTATGACCTTTTTGGACTTTTTTTGGCGTTTTTTTCCACTTTGTATACTATGACACGTCCTTCAAAGCTATAACGTCATTTTTCAGCCATTTTTGGGAGGGGTCAAAATTTGACATTTTTCGCCATACTACAGTATGCGTTTTTGGCCATTTTTTTCAACATGCTAAATTATGAGGTTCTTGGCCCTTTTTGGCCTTTGTTTCCACTTTGTATAGTATAACACGTCTCTACAAGCTATAATATGTCATTTTCAGCCATTTTTGGGACAGGTCAAAATTTGACATTTTTGCCATAGTATAGTATGTGATTTTTGGCCATTTTTTCAACACGCTAAATTATGACCTTTTTGGACTTTTTTTGGCTTTTGTTTCCACTTTGTATAGTATAACACGTCTCTACAAGCTATAATATGTCATTTTCAGCCATTTTTGGGACAGGTCAAAATTTGACGTTTTTGCCATAGTATAGTATGCAATTGTTGGCCATTTTTTCAACACCCTAAATTATGACCTTTTTGTACTTTTTTGGCTTTTGTTTTCACTTTGTATACGTTGACACGTCTCTGTAAGCTATAATATGTCATTTTCAGCCATTTTTGGGAGGGGTCAAAATTTGACATTTTTCGTCATACTATAGTATGCGTTTTTGGCCATTTTTTCAACATGCTAAATTATGACCTTTTGGACTTTTTTGGCTTTTGTTTCCAGTTTGTATAGTATAACATGTCTCTACAAGCTATAATATGTCATTTTCAGCCATTTTTGAGATGGGTCAAAATTTGACATTTTTCGCCATACTATTGTATGCGTTTTTGGCCATTTTTTCAACATGATAAATTATGACCTTTTTGTACTTTTTTGGCGTTTTTTTCCACTTTGTATACTATGACACGTCCTTAAAAGCTATAATATGTCATTTTCAGCCATTTTTGGGACAGGTCAAAATTTGACATTTTTCGCCATACTATAGTATGCGCTTTTGGCCATTTTTTTCAACATGCTAAATTATGAGGTTCTTGGACTTTTGGCCTTTGTTTCCACTTTGTATCGTATAACACGTCTCTACAAGCTATAATATGTCATTTTCAGCCATTTTTGGGACAGGTAAAAATTTGACGTTTTTGCCATAGTATAGTATGTGATTTTTGGCCATTTTTTTCAGCATGCTAAATTATGAGGTTCTTGGCCCTTTTTGGCCTTTGTTTCCACTTTGTATAGTATAACACGTCTCTACAAGCTATAATATGTCATTTTCAGCCATTTTTGGGACGGGTCAAAATTTGACGTTTTTGCCATAGTATAGTATGCAATTGTTGGCCATTTTTTCAACACCCTAAATTATGACCTTTTTGTACTTTTTTGGCTTTTGTTTTCACTTTGTATACGTTGACACGTCTCTGTAAGCTATAATATGTCATTTTCAGCCATTTTTGGGAGGGGTCAAAATTTGACATTTTTCGCCATACTATAGTATGCGTTTTTGGCCATTTTTTCAACATGCTAAATTATGACCTTTTGGACTTTTTTGGCTTTTGTTTCCAGTTTGTATAGTATAACATGTCTCTACAAGCTATAATATGTCATTTTCAGCCATTTTTGAGATGGGTCAAAATTTGACATTTTTCGCCATACTATAGTATGCGTTTTTGGCCATTTTTTCAACATGATAAATTATGACCTTTTTGTACTTTTTTTGGCGTTTTTTTCCACTTTGTATACTATGACACGTCCTTAAAAGCTATAATATGTCATTTTCAGCCATTTTTGGGACAGGTCAAAATTTGACATTTTTCGCCATACTATAGTATGCGCTTTTGGCCATTTTTTTCAACATGCTAAATTATGAGGTTCTTGGACTTTTTGGCTTTTGTTTCCACTTTGTATAGTATAACACGTCTCTACAAGCTATAATATGTCATTTTCAGCCATTTTTGGGACAGGTCAAAATTTGACGTTTTTGCCATAGTATAGTATGTGATTTTTGGCCATTTTTTTCAACATGCTAAATTATGAGGTTCTTGGCCCTTTTTGGCCTTTGTTTCCACTTTGTATAGTATAACACATCTCTACAAGCTATAATATGTCATTTTCAGCCATTTTTGGGACGGGTCAAAATTTGACGTTTTTGCCATAGTATAGTATGCGATTTTTGGCCATTTTTCAACATGCTAAATTATGACCTTTTGTACTTTTTGGCTTTTGTTTTCACTTTGTATACTATGACACGTCTCTGTAAGCTATAATATGTCATTTTCAGCCATTTTTGGGAGGGGTCAAAATTTGACATTTTCCGCCATAGTATAGTATGCGATTTTTGGCCATTTTTTCAACATGCTATATTATGACCTTTTTGGACTTTTTTGGCTTTTGTTTCCAGTTTGTATGGTATAACACGTCTCTACAAGCTATAATATGTCATTTTCAGCCATTTTTGAGATGGGTCAAAATTTGACATTTTTCGCCATACTATAGTATGCGTTTTTGGCCATTTTTTCAACATGATAAATTATGACCTTTTTGGACTTTTTTGGCTTTTGTTTCCAGTTTGTATGGTATAACACGTCTCTACAAGCTATAATATGTCATTTTCAGCCATTTTTGAGATGGGTCAAAATTTGACATTTTTCGCCATACTATAGTATGCGTTTTTGGCCATTTTTTCAACATGCTAAATTATGACCTTTTTGGACTTTTTTGGCTTTTGTTTCCACTTTGTATACTATGACACGTCCTTAAAAGCTATAATATGTCATTTTCAGCCATTTTTGGGACAGGTCAAAATTTGACATTTTTCGCCGTATGCGCTTTTGGCCATTTTTTTCAACATGCTAAATTATGAGGTTCTTGGCCCTTTTTGGCCTTTGTTTCCACTTTGTATAGTATAACACGTCTCTACAAGCTATAATATGTCATTTTCAGCCATTTTTGGGACGGGTCAAAATTTGACGTTTTTGCCATAGTATAGTATGCGATTTTTGGCCATTTTTTCAGCACCCTAAATTATGACCTTTTTGGACTTTTTTTGGCTTTTGTTTCCACTTTGTATACTATGACACGTCCTTAAAAGCTATAATATGTCATTTTCAGCCATTTTTGGGACAGGTCAAAATATGACATTTTTCGCCATACTATAGTATGCGTTTTTGGCCATTTTTTCAACATGCTAAATTATGACCTTTTGGACTGTTTTGGCTTTTGTTTCCAGTTTGTATAGTATAACATGTCTCTACAAGCTATAATATGTCATTTTCAGCCATTTTTGAGATGGGTCAAAATTTGACATTTTTCGCCATACTATAGTATGCGTTTTTGGCCATTTTTTCAACATGCTAAATTATGACCTTTTTGGACTTTTTTTGGCGTTTTTTTCCACTTTGTATACTATGACACGTCCTTCAAAGCTATAATATGTCATTTTTCAGCCATTTTTGGGACAGGTCAAAATTTGACATTTTTCGCCATAGTATAGTATGTGATTTTTGGCCATTTTTTTCAACATGCTAAATTATGAGGTTCTTGGCCCTTTTTGGCCTTTGTTCCCACTTTGTATAGTATAACACGTCTCTACAAGCTATAATATGTCATTTTCAGCCATTTTTGGGACGGGTCAAAATTTGACGTTTTTGCCATAGTATAGTATGCGATTTTTGGCCATTTTTTCAACACCCTAAATTATGACCTTTTTGTACTTTTTTGGCTTTTGTTTTCACTTTGTATACGTTGACACGTCTCTGTAAGCTATAATATGTCATTTTCAGCCATTTTTGGGAGGGGTCAAAATTTGACATTTTCCGCCATAGTATAGTATGCGATTTTTGGCCATTTTTTCAGCACCCTAAATTATTACCCTTTTGGACTTTTTTGGCTTTTGTTTCCAGTTTGTATGGTATAACACGTCTCTACAAGCTATAATATGTCATTTTCAGCCATTTTGAGACAAGTCAAAATTTGAAATTTTTTGCCATAGTACAGTATGTGATTTTTGGCCATTTTTTTCAACATACTAAATTATGACCTTTTTGGACTTTTTTGGCATTTGTTTCCAGTTTGTATACTGTGACACATCTCTACAAGCTATGATATGTCATTTTCAGCCATTTTTGGGACAGGTCAAAATTTGACATTTTTTGCCATAGTATGCAATTTTTGCCCTTTTTTTCCAACATGCTAAATTATGACCTTTTTGGACTTTTTTGGCTTTTGTTTCCACTTTGTATACTATGACACGTACTTACAAGCTATAATATGTCATTTTCAGCCATTTTTGAGATGGGTCAAAATTTGACATTTATGCCATATTTGACATTTTGGCCATTTTTTCAACATGCTAAATTATGACCTTTTTGGACTTTTTTTGGCTTTTGTTTCCACTTTGTATACTATGACACGTCCTTAAAAGCTATAATAATTCATTTTCAGCCATTTTTGGGACAGGTCAAAATTTTACATTTTTCGCCATACTATAGTATGCGCTTTCGGCCATTTTTTCAACATGCTAAATTATGACCTTTTTGGACTTTTTTGGCTTTTGTTTCCAGTTTGTATAGTATAACACATCTCTACAAGCTATAATATGTCATTTTCAGCCATTTTTGAGACAAGTCAAAATTTGACATTTTTTTTTGCCATAGTATAACACGTCTTTACCAGTTATAATATGTCATTTTCAGCTATTTTTGGGAGGGGTGAATATTTGATATTTTTCGCCATACTATAGTATGCGATTTTTTGCCATTTTTCCAACATGCTAGATTCTGACTTTTTTGGACTTTTGTGGCATTTTTTTCCACTTTGTATACTATGACACGTCCTTACAAGCTATAATATGTCATTTTTCAGCCATTTTTGGGACGGGTCAAAATTTGACTTTTTTTTTCACCATAGTATAGTATGTGATCTTTGCCCCTTTATTTCAACATGCTAAATTATGACCTTTTTGGACTGTTTTGGCTTTTGTTTCCACTTTGTATACATTGACACATCTCTATAAGCTATAATATGTCATTTTCAGCCATTTTTGGGACAGGTCAAAATTTGACATTTTTCGCCATACTATAGTATGCGCTTTTGGCCATTTTTTCAACATGCTAAATTATGACCTTTTTGGACTTTTTTGGCTTTTGTTTCCAGTTTGTATAGTATAACATGTCTCTACAAGCTATAATATGTCATTTTCAGCCATTTTTGGGACGCGTCAAAATTTGACGTTTTTGTCATAATATAGTATGCGATTTTTGGCCATTTTTTCAACACCCTAAATTATGACCTTTTTGTACTTTTTTGGCTTTTGTTTTCACTTTGTATACGTTGACACGTCTCTGTAAGCTATAATATGTCATTTTCAGCCATTTTTGGGAGGGGTCAAAATTTGACATTTTCCGCCATAGTATAGTATGCAATTTTTGGCCATTTTTTCAGCACCCTAAATTATTACCCTTTTGGACTGTTTTGGCTTTTGTTTCCAGTTTGTATAGTATAACACGTCTCTACAAGCTATCATATGTCATTTTCAGCCATTTTTGGGAGGGGTCAAAATTTGACATTTTTCGCCTTAGCATAGTATGCGATTTTTGGCCATTTTTTCAGCACCCTAAATTATTACCCTTTTGGACTTTTTTGGCTTTTGTTTCCACTTTGTATAGTATAACACGTCTCTACAAGCTATCATATGTCATTTTCAGCCATTTTTGAGACAGGTCAAAATTTGACATTTTCCGCCATAGTACAGTATGTGATTTTTGGCCATTTTTTTCAGCATGCTAAATTATGAGGGTTTTGGCCCTTTTTGGCCTTTGTTTCCACTTTGTATACGTTGCCGCGTCTCTACAAGCTATAATATGTCACTTTTAGCCATTTTTGGGAGGGGTCAAAATTTGACATCTTTCGCCTGATGCGCTTTTTGGCCATTTTGTCAACATGCTAAATTATGAGGTTTTTTGACTTTTTTGGCCTTTGTTTCCACTCTGTATACTGTGATGTGTCTCTAGAAGCTATAATATATCGTTTTCAGCCATTTTAATAAAATGTCAAAATTTGACGTTTTTCGCCATACTATACTATGGCATTTTCTGTCATTTTTTTGACATGCTATATTATGACATTTTGGCCTTTTTTTCCACTTTGCATACTATTATATGTCTCCACAAGCTATAATATGTCGTCTTCAGCCGTCTTAATGACATTTAATATATCGTTTTCAGCCATTTTTATGACATGTCAAAATTTGATGTTTTTGATATACTATACTATAGCCTTGTAGGTCATTTTTTTTGACATGCTGAATTATGAAGTTTTTGGTCTTTTTTTGGCCTTTTTTTCCACTTTGTTTATGATGATGTGTCTTTACAAGCTTTAATACATTTTTTTCAGCCATTTTTATGGCATGTCAAAATTTGACGTTGCTCGTTACTACACTATGGTGTTTTCACCCATTTTTTCAACATGCTAAATCATGACGCTTCATCCTTTTTTTGGACACTGTCTATTATGACGTGCTTCTACAAGCTATATGTCGTTTTTGCAGCCATTATATTGACATGTCAAAATTTGACATTTGTCGACATACTATAGTATAGTATGTCATTCAAAATCATGCAAAAACGTCATGATTAAGTATGTCATCCAAAATTGTGAATAAACATCATAGTGTAGTATGTTGTCTAAAATCGTGAAACATGCCATCAAATTGTATGTGATCCAAAATAGTGAAAAATGTGAGTAGTATGTCATCTGAAGCCATGAAAAAATGTTGTAGAATCAGAACCAGAATCCAGTTTTATTGGTTTAACTTCTTGATTTTGGACGACATGGTGTATATGCTATGATGTTTTTGGGTCATTTTTGACTTTATATGTGTGTGTGTTTGTGTGTGTGATACTATACAATGATATCTTTTTGGCATACTATACTGTGATAGCACATTTTCAGAGTCTCAATTTGACAATAGCTAGTTGGACCGAAGTATCAATGCAACACAAGTCAGAAAGAAAGGGTGGAAACCAAACAGGAGAATTAACTGACTGACTAACCCAGTGCAAGGTTTATTACAAACAGTCAGTTATACACAGTTCCAGTCTTAACATTAACCCATACATGTGCTCATTAAGTGATTAACACACCTTTTACTTTACCTTATCATCCAGTCACAGAAGTCTGGTAACACCCATCATGTGTTTTGTTCCTCAGTCGAGCCGTCTGACAGATGTCCGAGGCCTGAGCTCCAGCACGCAGAGCCTGATGAGACGAGGTTCACTCGGTACCAGCTAACACACATGCACACACACACACATTCTCTACACACAGCACCTCTTCATAGACAATTGGAAGGGTTTTCACACACTTATCGATCATATCAGATGTCCTAAACCAAAGTGGATTTCCCACTTTCAGCCCCCTGAAGAAAAAGATGGAGATATTTGTCACAACTAGAGACGACACAAGTCAGACAGTCAAATTTCAATTTCCCTCATTTAAAAAAGTCATATCAAATTCATGTTTTCTGTTTTTTTTTAACCATATAGGTCATTTTAGTCAGTGTTTCCCCTACCTTTATAATGGGGGGTCATCCTGACCGTTTTCTGTGTCAGGAGAGAGAGAGAGAGAGAGAGAGAGACACTGTGCGCCACAGACTGTAAAGTAAAGTGTAACAACCACTGTTAAGCAGTCAGAAGCACACCGGTCTCTCTCTCTCTCTCGTAACAGTTTTCAAAATTTTAAAAAAGAAAAAGTACAATAGTCTGTCCATTGTTCCACACTAATGTGATGAATTTCATTGTGTGTCTATGAAGACAAGTGTCTTCAGTATATGAAGATGTTAAAATTTACACTGAACAAAAGTAAAACAAACACTAAAATGGCAATTGTCCTCTGTATTATAATAATAATAATAATAATAATAATAATAATAATAATAATAATAATAACAATAATAATATCCAAATGCCTAAATTGAAAACCAAATACCTAACCAGTTAATGAAAACCCAAATAGCCAAATATTTGTGTCTAGCCCTAAAATAAATAAGCTTTAGACCTAGATTAATACATGAATATAAAACCAGTAAACCAAGGGGAAACACTGACAGTTATCTAAATAATTGAACATGTTTGTCTCTGGTAATGACAACTGTCTCCAAAAAGTGATAAGAATGGTGTGGTTACATATTTACACCTTGACACAAATACATTGCACTATTACCTTTCCTTCCTGTTCACTTGAAATGTAATTTTATTTTACTCCCTCCTGGTTTTAGATAAGAAACAAACAGTTTCCTTATTTCAAATTAACTATTAAGTTAAGCATAAATAAAAACCATTGTAGACTACAAATAACATCAGCATTTGACTGTAAGAAAGTTTTCACTAAAGTTTTTACATTTCTATTTTTAAACCAGATCATGTAATTTGCAGGTTAATTCACCTCAGCAGTAATCTCGAATACAACCAATTTTACATTTGACATATAAGGGTTTTTTCAAATGCTAGTGTGCCCTTTTAAATACATTTCTATGAATGACACTGAGGAGAAAAAACGTTATTTATATTTTTAAAGATAAAACAGGCACATTGACGTCACAGTTTGTTTTATAAATTCTCTTGAGAAGTACAGGAATGTAAAGTTGTTTGCACAATAATCAACACTGAAGTTTGTCAAAATATAAATGTTACATTTGGTTTACGAAGGAGATGTTAAGCAATCAAGTTTTAACTGTTGAAGATGCTTTTTAAATGTGTTTTGCCGTTAAAATGTGCAGGTCATTCTATTTCTATTACATTTTTTAAGCTAATGATAAAAACACAAATGTTTATTTCAGCTTGACACAGTCAAGTTTTGTCATTCCACATTATGAAAATAAGGACCAACCTTTTTAAACTAACTAAAAATAAAAGTAAAAAATAAATTAAAAAAAACACCAGCAGCTCAAAATGAACGCACAAACGTATCTGAATTACAGACGGTACTCCTAAACGAGCAGAATGTAGCAAAGTGCTTGTTTTTGCACTATAGGTAGCTGAATGACGTCATTACGAGCATACAACGTGATGAACCGGAAGTTGAAAGCCTTAGCTTTCTGCTACAAAAAGAACGGATGTTCTAGCAAATATGACTAATTTAGATCCATATATATACAGGATTATGCAAACTGCAAAGTACCACGTTTGCACTGCACATAAGGCAACATAAGGTCATGACGATGGTCTAGTAAAAAAGACGTGGTTTGGTTTAAAATGAATCAATTGCTGTCAAACAGGGCTTTATACAACCCCACCTGTATACTGACCGTATAAAAGACACAGTGGATGACCGTGTTATTCCACACACTGTATACAAAGAGGCAAATTTCCGTTTGTTTAAGTTCAAAATGTTTCAGCAAACAAGCTGAGCCGAGTCAAACAGACACTAACGGCCCCGAGCCGTAAGTTACAACGGTTAGTGTCCAACCTGTGAAGTACAAACGTCCAGAAGATAAACTGCAAACCAGAAAAACAGAAAGCAAATGTTTGAGTCTGTCTGTCCTACAGCGGTAAATGTAGCTTGCATGACTGAGGAGCAATTCTGAGGCACAAGTGAACTACTTGAGTTCATCAACGCTTATTCACAGACATGCCTGAATTCCACAATTTACAGCAACTCACTAACAAAAACCGCAAACTAGCTTTTACATTTCTTTGGGCTCACTTTAATACCTTACAGACAGAACTCGAGATTTGGTGGCATGACTGCAACACTGCGTGATCAAAACATACACAACTTCTTCCTTTTTTATGTTGAACATTAAATAATATTTCACTCACTTAATCTTCAGGAATGTTTAGAATAAGATATGGACACATATAAGATTGCTGCTGGGAAATCTGTTACCAACTGACCCTCAAGGATTTTATTCCTCAAAATCCTCTTTAGGCTCGCTTCCATTTTAACTTTTTTTACTCATTCAAACATACATACTGAATATCTTTTTTTTTCCATGATCGAGAACTACTGATTGTACACTGGCTGCAATAGAAGAAGTCACTGCTGTTTGACGTTAAGGGCTGAAAATGTTAGTTACTGTAGAAATGATGTCTGTTAATGGAACTTGTGAGAATGTTACATTTAAAATGGGAAAAACATGTAGAAAGTGGACTACATATATCTCCCGATGCTGTGTTTACTCCGGTAAATATGAATATTTGTGTTTTATATTTGCAAACTCGAGCTAAAATAAATCAAAATAAGATGTTTAACACCCTTGTATATTATTTCTGCGTGTTGTTTGCATGGAAATATCGTTTTATTTTATGTCTCGTGGGGTTTTGAGAGAGATCTTTTTGTTGCAGATTTTTTCTCTTTTAGGGTTTGATAAGTTTAGTTTTTTGGTTTTTTTTAAGGACTGTTACTTTTCTACTTGATAAGCCACTGTTAAGTCAAACTGTTAAAGTATCAAGTACAGATATTTTCCCTAGATTTGTCAGGAGGAAAAGGCCTTTTTTTAAAAAATTGAAGGTTAAAACAATTTTCTAAGAAAAAAAACACAAGTCAATTGTTTAATACAAACATTTGTATTCCAACTTCCTGGTTGAAAAACAGCTACACAAATATTCAAGTTCAGTAAAAAAATCTTAATTTGTACATTTACAGTAGCAAAACTAACAGCAGACTCGTCTGTATGACAGACGTTATATAAACCGATGTCACACCCACAGATGGAAGAACATTTTCATAGATAATACGTGTTGACCCACCGATGAACATATTTGAACACATCTGCTTGTCTTGTTTCAAACAAAACAGTAAACTTTTTAAAAGAGTGTTTATCATTTTTGATCAAAGCAATCAACGTGTTTTTTCACACTGAAAATAAATAGCACTTTGATTTTAGGAATTAAACTTTTCTTTATTACTCTTGTTATTTTAAGTCTATCCTCTCAGGATGCATCTGTGAGTGATCTCTAATACTGAAAACATACTCCGACTATGTTTACATGCAAGTTGATATTCCACTATTATTCTGAATATGACAATAATCCAATTTTGGAAAGGGTCACGTAAACGGCATATTTCATTTTCCAAATGTAGCATTTTCCAAATAAGAGATGTGAAATACGTTGTATTACTCAGGTTTTAGGAGCAGTCTTTGAACATATAAACAGCAGATTTGTAATATGCATCTCTGTGTGGTTTTTACTGCAGTTTGGGACGCGCAGCCCTTTGTCTTTTTCCTATCAGCTCTGTGTGTTGTCATGGATACGAGATGCATGCCCAAAACAAAAGCCCACATTTTTGGGTTGGAAGGAGAAACACACTTTTAAATGGTATGAAAGACTTGGATGTCAACAGGTTTTTGGATATGCACAAATATCGCAACAACAGCCTTTTTAAGTGGTTAAAGGAGTGAAGGCGGGAGGCTGTGTTCTTACAGAGTCTGCCATCGCTGGATAATTATGAAAAAATCCTACTTTGACACAAAGAAGCAAAATCGCAGCGACTCCAGCTATTCCACTTTCCCATATTTTGACACGATAAACATGCATCCCTACAAACTTTAAATCAAAGTTTGCAGGGCTGCATGTAAATGAGATTAGTGGAATATTTATTTTCATTAGCTGTGTAAAGAGTGTGGTAGGAATATTGTCTTTTTCATAACGAGGGCAAAAACTGAAATATTTTGTGCATGTAAACATAGTCATCAGTATACAAAATATTAGCACCACCTCCATAAAACAGCAGTCGACCTGAGCAGCCTGAATCACACTTAATGTGTTTGGTTTAGGGATGTGACAATTAATCGACCATCGATTAATCTGTTGATAAGAACTGAATAGAACATAAGAAATTTAGGTGATTAATCAATAGGTTGAAATGCTGTCAAACTTTATGCAATGTCTTGCTTTTAGCTTTGACTGAGGAAAAAGACACTTGGTATTGTTTGAAATAAGCAATGTTTTTATGTTTTTTTCAAATAATGAATAATCAATCGTTAATTTTACCATTATCCGGATTTCTCGTGTTGAGTTTGATAGACTTTCACAAGCATTTAAATCTCTGAAACCTCAGCAAAGTGTCTTGCTGTTTATAAAACTATAAAAGAAAGCGTGATGACCAACTTGGCAAAAAAAAAGGCAAGATATTAGTAAAAGGTGACAAAAATATGACCTGTAAATTCGCAAAAAATAGGAATAGGAATTTTTGCAGTAAACAGTATTTATAATAATTTATAACATTTTTTTCAGCATTTCTTTTCAGACGATTCCTTACGCGTTTTTTTCTCCTTTTTGTTTTGCCGATATCCAGGTAATTTTTTTTTTGTAATTTTAACCAATTCCTTGCCAATATACTGAATAATTTCTTTAAAAGTTTCTTATTGCCTTCTTCGTATGTTCTTGAAAGTAATCAGGCCGATTTGCTCAGGTTTTAAAGGGTTAATCAATTAAGGAAATTGTTTATAATTGCAACCCATGTTTGATTTAAGCTGATGGGATGTTTTCTTTTAATACAAAGAGTTGACAAACAGCACGACACAGAGTGTGTGTTTGACAGCTGTGGTGCTAATATTGTGTGAGTGTGTGTCAGTGTCAGTGAGTGTGTGAGCTGAAATACTGAAGGCTTGTGCCTTTGCTGCTGTGCAATGACGACATACTGCGACTGGCAGTAATCAGTAATCATTACTGTAACCGTCAGCGCTGAGCCAACGTGTGAGTCAAACTTTCTCAAGGAGACCTAAACTGTCCTGATGAGGTAAACACCAAACATCTCGCACAACAAACAGGTCAAATTTAATTCTTCACTGCATCGGCTGTTTGACCCGGCTCTAATGATGTCATTATTGTAACGGCTGCTAGCCCCATCGTGGGCGTTGCCACGGTGATGACATTATGCAGTGTAGATACTGTATGTCACCTTCAGTTCTGATGAGCGATCTGAGTGATTTTCTGCAGCATCTCCTCCGACTCCAGCTGCTCCAGAGTCAGCAGGGACAGACCCAACTGGTCCTCCTGAAGAGACAAAGACAAATTATCAGAGGACGAGTAAACAGTGCGAGCACGGTGATCCCAGACTGTCCTGTCAACAAATGACTCAGAGGATCTCTGGTGAATCAGACTGTTCACTTTGCATCTCTACTTAACTTTAATTTGAGAGTGAAGCTGCTACAGACTTTTTATTTGTTTGATTAAAGTTGATTACTTTTTTACTTAAACGTTCATAGTCTGTCTTACCAATTGTTAGAAATCAACTTTCTGACTCACCTGCCGAGGCTCAACAATCTAAGAATCATTTTACCAGCTGAAGTCATGAACCCTTAGGGCCGGCTTTATTGTTACACACACTCGTATTACTCTGCACACAAAATGCACTTTCAAGTTTTCAAAAATGTCATACATTAATATGATTTTCTACTTTCATTGAGTTCATTTTTTAAACATCATTCCTAATCAAAAATATAAAATATTAATCAATTTTAAGAATTTTAATCCTTCTAATGCCAGGTTTTTTTCATGATGCCACTATGTATTTCAAAGGGAAAAAACACATGCAAAGTAGATTTTTTGACTGTCACAGTCTGGGATGTGTCAAGCAACATTGATTATCACAGTGCACCCAGTGGAAATAACATGTTTTTAATATTGTAAAAAATGACATCATCAGAGGGACAAATTCCAAGGCAAGGCCCCAGAATGACTCCCAGAAATAATGCAATGCATGTTTTTATGCTTTGATGGCTGTGGGATTGAAAATTGCAGTTTGAATGAGTTTAAAGGTGTATTTTTTTGCACTTAACAGTCTGAATGTAACAAGTGTAAAGTGTTTTTCCACAGTGTATTTTAGACTCACTGTAGGAGCTGAGCAGGAAATTCCAAGATTTAACTAAAATACACAATGTTTCCAAAATATATGCCATATGAATTAACACAGCCAAAATTATCACAAATGAAGAATGAAAAGTGTGAAAATGCACCAAACAATCCCTATGGGTTAATTTAACCCTTTCATAAAAATGTCAGTACAGTACAGTATGGGGGGCAGAATACTGTTTTCTGTGTACATGTACTGGTGAGTCTAAGTTTTAAAATTACATACACCATTTTTTTTTTTAACTGCACCATAATTTTTTTTACTGCCTTATCTGGTGTATTTGTCCTTTTTTATTCTGCTACAACTGCATTCAACCAAAAGAAATCGAACATCACAGTGACGTTTTATTTTCCACAACAGTTAAAATATGAGGAAATCGTCACTGTCTTGTACTGTAATTTGAACTGAGTTTCCCTTTCATTTTCTCAAAAACTGTATAGTAAATCAGTTTAAATTTTACGTGATCGTAGTCAGGGTCATCATCAACCAAATTAGATTGAAAAATTCAGTTAAACTTTGATGGAAAACATTTATTCCTTTAATATGCGGGTTTAGAAATTTGGATATTTTTAATGTGTTACGATATAATTTGAGCTGACTTTCCATGTACGGTAATGTACAGGGGAAGTTGTATCATATTTTATTATATATGGTCATAGTAACATTTTGAATATGCAGGAATAATTATGTTGACTTTACAAAAAAATATTTTGTGATTTCAAGACCATGAGATTCTTTAACTGAAATATACTAAATTCAACATCTTTACCCACATCTCCTTTGTTCTTTTGCACAAAAGAGACAAAAGAGTTTGAACTCACTGTATTTGCAGTAAATATTTCTGTCGTGGTCTGTTTTTGTTTTCACATTTAAGCTTGCATTAGTGAACTTGCCATGAAACCAGAATAAAGGAAACATCTGAAGCTTCAGGTTTTACTTGTGTCTGGTGCGTGGTAGCTGTGAGTCGTACCTGTCTGAAAGGTTGAGCCATCTGCCGCAGGAAGTGCTTGGAGAGCTGGACGGCTTCGTCCACGGTGAGGTTCAGACTGCCGTCGTTGATGTGCTCCTGAATCCAGCGAGGAAGCTTTCCGCGTTTGTCCGCTCGGGCGTAACGCTGCAGACGAGAGACGCAGTTAACACATACTGACTCATCTGAGATAATCTGCTGACTGCTCCAGTGGAGCTGCTCTGACACTGATATCACTGACGGCGGCTGCACTGGGACCTGCCAGCAGTCAACGTGAAGCACAGTGATGCTAAGAAATGATCTGATTGTTTATAGGTATGTTGTTCTATGGCAGGTTTGAAGGAGAAAATGTAAACTGGGCAGCAGCATCACACACCTTGTCAGCAAAGATCATGAGTCCGTAGTCGGTCTTGCCTCTGATGGCTCTGCCCACACACTGAGCCGCGTGACGCATGGCGTCAAACGTCAGGAAGTCATTCTCTCTGATCTGAAACTGATCACGAAGGTACTCCAGACGAGCCTGAAGCACGCCAGAGTGAGAGGAAGACACATAGTCAAGGTATGAGCAGACAGATGACGGTAGTCAGAGTGAGGAAAAGAACATCTGCACTCGGCTGTACCAGATGTGATTTGTTTTGCTCTTATATTTAAAACTTCTATTGAGGTTTTCAAATGAAGCTTTGAATGTATGTTGTGATAGTTTATGAAATTCTCCCTTCATGAAGGTCATCATGATCAGTTTCTGAAACACAGTTGTAGAGGTGAGGGGTGTTGGTTCAGCTGCATGCTGATTTTGAGGAAGTAGTTTTTGTGGTGCTGTTGAACTGCATTATGCTGAGAGCTTCTCCCATTGATATATATGGGGTGATACACTTTAACCCTTGAGGTTCGCTTTAAATATAACACACACTCTTATTGCTCTGTACACAAAACACGCTTTTGAAAATAAAGCTTTAAAAAATGTCATCCTTTAATATGATTTTCTAGTTTCATTGACTTATTTTTTGAGCAACATCAGTCCTAATCATAAGTATCAGATACTACATGCAAAGTAGATTTGTTTTTGATGATCAGATGTCAATGTTTTCCAGCACCATTGATTATGACAGTGCACCCAGTGGAAATAGCATGTATTTTCTCCATATGCCAAATATGGTCAAAATGACTTCATCAGGTGGAAAAAAGCAAAAATGACAAATTTCAGGGCAAAAGTCCAGAATGACTACTAGAAATAATACAATGTATGTTTTTATGCTTGATGGCTGTGGGATCAAAAATTTTGTTTACTTTAGCCTAATTGTAGGAGCTGAGCTGGAAATTCCAAGATTAAACACACAACCAACAAAATGCATGCCATATGCATGAATACTGCAAAAATTATCAAAAAATAAAGCATGAAAAGCACATAAAATGCACCAAACAGTCCCTCAGGGTTAGGCTATTGTGTGTTGCTGCCAGTGTGTTTGGTGTATTTTGGTCAGCAGAAAGTATTGTTTTTTTGTTCCATTGTTTGAGTTTAACTGTTCTACAGAAAATTTCAAACACTGAAAAGATAAAATATCGGGGTAAATGTTGTGCATTTTACATTAGGAGTGAGTGATTTCAGATGCGGCCGTAAACATAGTGACAGTTCTGACCTTCAGGATGCGGCTCTGCGTGTAAACATAAGGCACTCCGAACATTATGACTGCCCGGCCAAAGTGATGCACTGAACAGGAAACAGAACAAGATGTTGAAAAACTGAACTCAACATACTAACATACAGCTGTCTTCCGGTGAAGTATTTATTTATTTTTTTTATCCTAACATATAATTGTAAAGAAAAATGTTTCCTACCAAAATCGATTCCCTCTGAGACCTTTCCCCTGGCTACAGACAGGAGGATGGCTCCTCTGCCGTTCTCACACGCCTGAGGAGCAAATGCAAACAGGACCAAATATTACTGTAAACACTAAATAAAAACGGTCACAGGCATTAGGTCATGTGTCTTTAACCAACGTAATATGCTTTCAGTACCTCTGCAGCTGTGCACTACAGATATTTGAACTTATTTAATAATAAATTGAATGAAGTGAGATGACAGGTGTTTCTCTGACCTCCTGGTATTTCTCCAGGGCCATGCTCGTCTCTGCAGCATCCGGAGTCTCAATGAAGATCAGCTTGTTTCTCTGGATATTCTCCAGGATCCCCTGCAAACAAACACACAAAAACACACACATAAGGAAATGGTTCTTTTTTCCACATAGATGAACTGAAAAATGTCTGTTCTTTTGTGCTTTAACAATAAAACCTTGTATTATATGATTGCTGACAGAATTACTGCTCTCTGTCAATTAAGTGTTTCATTTTTTTCCCCAAAAATGGCTCTGAACTGGATTTTATTCAGCAGGTGGCAGAGAGGAGAATGCTCTCAAAATTAATCAAAATCGTGAACAACCCCGACGACCCCCTCCACACCCTGCAGGTGTTTCGGCCGAGCACCTTCAGCCACAGGTTGATTCCAACGAGATGCAGGACTGAACGCTGCAGTAAGATTTTCCTGCCTGCTGGAAAGCGGGCATTTTTTAGTATTTATTATTCAGTATTTATTTTAAAGATTTTATATTTTTCCTGCGGATAATTACAGATGTGCTTCTATGTTATGTTTTGTTGTGTGTCGTTAGCTGGGAATGAACTGCTGTAATAAATGTAATTAATGAAATAAAGACTTTTTTTTGGCTTCTTAGCTCTTGAGCAGAAAAGGTTTGTAATTGTTTGTGTTACTGTTCGCTAGCACATAACTGTTTTTTCAACAACAGGTTGAGTTTTTTAAGTGCTAACTGGCTAACCTGTCGGTCTTCCAGTTTTCTCTTTTTGAATGATGAATACAGAGGACCGCCGCCTGCTGCAAGGTTAAATCATTTGGCCGCAGTCTTTGTGGTGTGTTCAAGTGCAATTTTTTGGCTGATACAAAGGGCGCGATGTGAAGCGACGCAACAGTCTGCCTTTTTTGCCACTACTTCTTTGATTTCGGGTCGGTGTGTCTTGACCATCACACTCTCCCGGGTGTGTGTGCTGTGTCTGATTACACACTGACCTGTTCGTACCAAGATGCCACTATATTTTCCATGTAAACGTAGCTAGTGAAAAACGCCACGATGCCGTCTGGAACGACCGCAGACATCTCTAGAAGTAGGTTGCCGTAGTTACGAATCACAGCTGGAAACAAAAAAGAAAAGCTGTTATATTTGAACAAAGAATATGTGCTTTTTAAGGAATGTTTTACAGATTATGTTTCGAAAAAGAAACCATAGGTATTTATGTCACAGCTGCAATTTTTTTTAACAGATAAATATAATTTTTTGGTGATATCATCATGTGATATATGTGCTCAGAGGCATTTCCACTAACCAAAGTCTTCTCTGGTCTCAAACTTTGAGCTCAGGGCCACCTGATCATTTCCCCTGCCAACAATCTGTGAAAGAGAAAACAAAGGACAAAAAAGATCAGACACTCAGGTAGGCTGCTGCAATTCAGTGTGTTAAAATTTCTGTTGTTGAAATTATGTGATTCATTTTTGAATGTGGTCAGGGATGTGGTGTTGGTGTTGTAATGACAAGCACCAGAGTCACCACAGTGAGTGCGATTCTGAACATGTGTGTCTGAGTGCAGTTACACACCAGCGGACAGAGGCAGGTCCGTGCCAGCGTCATGGTGAAGGACGCCATGGTAACAGGGCGGAAGTCAAGGATTCTGGGATAGATGTCCAGTGGAGAGAGAGTCTGAAGAGGTCAAACAGAAGGAGAGGAGAGTCAAAAGAAGAGCAGGAATGTATTATCAGTACATGTCTACAGAGGTTATGACTGCATGCAGAGCAGAAAATTAAACAACTTTCCAGAAAGAACGAAGAAACAGATTCAAAGTTCAGACCACCAACGTGAGTAAAAATGGCAATAATTCACTACTCACTGTAACACTGAACATTTTAAACAAAGAAAGTAATCAAAGTACAAAGACATAAATGAAAACAGATTCAAGAGGAAACAAATGACTTCCTGGTGGCAGACAGGACTGCATCATAAAAGTCAGGCTTTCTAAATGCAATGGTGTCATTGTTCTATAGCCATTACACTGAGATGCCCTTTCGACCGCTGGAGGTGTGGGAGAGAGGAGAATGATAGCTAAGCCAACGTACTTTATGGACAACACGTCCCACCCCATGCAGGACAAACTGTCAGCACTGGGCAGCTCCTTCACACAGTACAGGGGTGTGACTTTTTTTTATTTAAAATAAATATCAAATACTACCTTTTCAAGTTGTGCGTCCCTCACCTAATCCAAAATTAAAAACACAAGTCCCTCCTCCGTGCTTCCATTTTTTAAATGCCTGACCTGTTTTGCAGCCCCCCCTGCCCCCTCATAAATAATGAACAGTCTCTGTCTCTAACCACCGAGGGAAGCCCGCACGGATACTAGGAGCATGTGCAGAATGCCAAGTCCAGTTTAAGTCTGACTGAGGTGTTCGACTTCCAATCGCATTAACTGGGTGTGTTAGTCCAATTTCAAGAAATTCGATTTAGTCCGATTTAGTCCGATTTCAGTTGGACTAAAATGTGACGGGCTACTTCACCCTGTCATTTAGTATCTCTCCCTCACAAGCTGGAAATACCTGCCTTTGTTTCTATTTGACTTTTTGTTCTGCTTAATTATATTGCTTGCATTTTTACAGTTTATCTGTTTATACTGATCTATGTAGCGTTCTCTTTTTTTAAAATTGTTTTTACAGATAAATACTTACTATTATATTGCCTTGTGTGTTTTGGTGTTTTTTTTTTAACTGATGCTTCCTGCACTATCTATTTGCAGCGGCAATGTTGCAAATTTCCCAGCTGTGAGACGAACAAAGATTATCTTATTTTATCTTGTGCAATTTACACTTACTTCATAATGACAAATTAAAGCAAAAGACTTTTTTATTTCCACTCTAACAAAAAGGCATCAGGGAAATTCAGTCAAACCTGGCACAAATGAAACTGCAGGATTTTATTTTAAGAAACAAGATGATGTGGAAAGTCTCCATTCAGAGGTGAACAGAATCATCACTTCATCAGAGGAATGAAGGGAAAGGAACTGGAGCAGGCGTTTTAACTTAGTTACCTGCTCAATTTAAACAATATTAAAATGACAAAAGAAAATGCAGTCTGGCATAAAGGGACTGCAAAAAGATACATCATCTTTTTTTCAAAGCCTTAAGTCAAAAATCTTGTGAATTACCGGACTGAGAAGACTGAAAACTGAGAAGAGAAGAAAGAGAAAGTGTTAACTAAGTAACTTACCCCCGAGGTGATGACAACAGACTGAAATCTTTGAAAAACAGGTTTGATGGCAATTGACGGGTCCATACAGCTGAAGGAGGAACAAACATCAGAACAGTGACGTGTTAAATTAATATTTCACTGCTGATATCACACAAACTTAGTCCTGCATGGTCTCAAATGTTTACTGTAACCTCCAAACAAATGATTAAAGGCAAGATTCAACAGAAACCTCTAATAGCCAAGACATTTTCTGTTCTCTGACCCTCAATATGGATAAAATGAAAAACTGTCATATTTCAATGCTTAACATGTTGATGATATTTCAGATAATATTTGATAAATGTTCAGAAATTTTGTATGAAAAAATCCTTCTTAAACACAAAAATCTAAAAACATCTGCACTCATTTTGCTGAGTTGACCATAAAGATGAAACACAAAATCAATGATGATACTGTTCACCTGAAGTGCAGCACAGGGTTGGCGATGGTTGGAGTTCTGTCTTCAAAGGGCTCAATGATTATCGTAAAACCTTTAAACAGAGTAAAAAAATTCTAAATGAAGTTGAAACAAACACAAAAAAAGAGCCAAGAGGATACACAACAGAACAAACATGGTTTGAAGGATTTATTAAAAGAAAAGCACACTGCACTACAAAAAAAATGTGGTTGGCACGTTCCCATTCTGTTTATCATCATTTACCAAAAACAAATGTTATATGGATAACATTAAAGTATTGATGCTGCCTTTTATTTATTCATTTTTAAAATTCTACTTCATCTCTTTTATTTGAATTCTTTGATGGTTGTTATATTACTTTACTATTATTATGTTTTTTTATTTTTTTATTTTTATGTATTTCGGTTAATTTATAATCTGTTTTTATAATTATTATTGTTAATGTCCTTGTTAATTTTATTTCTTTGTCTGTGGGAATGTGTGACTGTATGAGGGGATAAATGTTTGTACATTGATGTACCTGTTTTGATATATGCTTGAAATTTCAAAAAAAATATTGTTAAAACAAAAGTGCAGAAGTGTTTTAGTACCTTGGCTGTAGGTGCTGACGAGGGTAGCAAAGTTAGAGATCAGAGTAACAGCTGAGAAGTCAGCAATGTCAGAGATCTCCAGAGTTCGTAGTAACGACTGTAACCGCTCTGCACAAAACCTGCAGGGACGCAGAGGGACGGTCAACAGATCAGATGAGAGCAAATGTGTCCAAATAAGGGGCTGAAGAAATGAATTATGAGGACGATATTGTCAAGTGAACTAGAAAATGTCAACTACAAATAAAGGTTATTTGTAAAGCTTGTTTGTCTGGAGAATTCAGGCAGAAAAAGAGTGGACACTTAATCTGTTTCAGTTTCAGACGACACTGACCTGAGGGGCTTACGGTCGATGCAGACTTTGTCGAAGATGTCTTTGAGGAACTGCGGGGCGCTCTCCTGTACCACATGTTGGACCCTCAGACGAGACTTCAGATACTCCAGGAAACGTTTCAAGAAACCAACAAAGTGCTCTGCTGTGCGAATGGTCCCAGGGACGGCCTCTGAGAGAGAGAGCAGAAAACTGAAATGTCAATCAAATCAGCAAAATTTCAAAATCAGCAAAGTTACAAGGTGGGTATCCACCAAGTCAGTGTCTCGCTCTGTTCTTGAGTTATGACGATGAATGATGGCCAGAAAAAGTGTTTTTGCAAAACATTTTGATGTCACAGATGTTAGAAATTCATTCAGTTTTGATGTCTTATCCTGACAACAGCCATACCTTGAAGAATTTCATCTGGTAACACAGGATTTGCAAGGTAGATGTCCGTTTCCCTGGCAACATTGGCCTCCTTCAGCCCCTCCACCAATCGCCTGTACTCCTCCTTCAGTTTGGCAGCGTCCGTCTCCTTTATCCTATCAGACAGCAGGGGAGGCGGGGTACAGAGGGCAAGTTGGCACTCAAGTTGACTGAATGACAGGCACATCCCAATTTCATCATCTGATCAATTCTCCCTCATCGAGGACACAGTTGAAATAAATAGAGCGGATTTCTGTTCGGTCTGTTAAGCAAAATATAACTATTTATCAGAGAAGTGTACTCTTTATGACCCGTCATAGTCTCTTTAACAGGTAGTACTACAGTCAAGAAGAGGAAGACAGACATTTTGAATACTGGTGTAATTCAGTCACACATGTGGTGCTAAAAAACAGTCATGTGTCTGGTAGATAAGACTGTGTATATGCAAGTGATACAATACAAATCATGGCACAGGGGTTACGATACAAAATTTTGTGATTAGGTCTAGGGATCGTTAATTTTCATTGGTATTGATACCATTATCAAGACTCCTTAATGATCCGAGTCCTTATCAATACTTTTCTATTATTTAGTTGATAGATGAGGCAACAATACATTTTTAACAGAACAGGTTTGACGGTCACTTTCAGTCAGATTACGAAATAAATTATTGTATTTTAATTAATATATTTACTTTGAAAAATCTTGGCATCAGTAGCTTTAATTATGTATTTTAAGATGATTACGGTTCATGAAAGGATAATCCATCTCTACTATCCATTTCATATTGCTGGTAAAGCAAATTTTTTTTACTTTTATTACTATTACTTTTACGTTTTATTTACCTTTGCCTAATAATCATTTTACTGAACCGACCTTGAACACATCACAATGAAACCTTATGCAACCTCATTTATTTAGCTAACTGGCTCTTATCATGCTGATTTCAACTCAGATTTTAACATTGGATTATTATTTTTAACTGACAGGACTTGTTGGAAAGTTTAGGTTATACTGGAAGCAAGGGGATGTCTTTTGATTGGGTATCAAGAGCTCTGTAGTGTCACTGTTATTGCTCTAAACTATAAATGTCTGACACTGTGACATGCTTAGATAAACTGTGGTGGAACTAATCAGGGAAAAGAGTAAAGTTCAGATCACACTTTTAAATGCAGGTAATGTGTCAAACAGTCCTTTTTTAAGGGGAAACATGCAGTGATTCATTTTACATTCTGTTATGTGAGCGGACGCTGGCAGTAGTCACTCTGCTTCTTTTAAAAGCAAACAGACGTCTATCCAGATGAGAGGAAAAGACAGAAGACAAGATGCAAAAGATGAAATTGAGATGTCCTAAATGAGCTGAATGTTTCATATCACTTGGTGCTGGCAGTCACTTACTTGTGGATGGTGTTCTGAAGAGTGTCCACGTTGTTCTGGCAGCGGTCAAGAGTTCGTCTGGTGATGTTCACACTCATGGAGTCGATGCACACGTTGTCTGAGGAGCAAAGGGAAAGAGACGGGAGATAAAGGAATGTGAGAAGAAAAGATAAGACAAAGGATTAAAGCTCAGTCCATGAATCATGTCTACAATAGCTCATGTTAAGAAGATAAAATTAGCAGAATTACAAAAACAATTTGGTTTTTTTTCCTGATAGTTAGACTGTGTGACGGCCCTGTCTAACCCTGATATTTGATATACTATTTTATACAGTTGTACTATACTGTATTATGTTATACTGTAATACTATTATTACATTGCACCTTACTATACTACTGTACCATGTCATACCAGATGATGGTCGTATGTGAATATATGTCTGACTACATTAAATACTATATTACATGGCTTTACATATATAAGTATCATTACTTATATATCATTCTGGGGTACTCCTTTTACCTTGTGTTTAATTGGTCCTGTATAGTTTCTGTTTTTACTTATTAAATTACTTCTCTATTTATCTGCTCTTATTTCTGTCTTTGTGCAGCTGTAACACCTGAACTTCCCCTCTAGGGATCAGTAAAGGTGTATCTAATATTATTTTTTTAGTCATTCACATTATTATGATTATTGGCTTTATATTTCAGAATCAGAATGGAGTTTATTGCCAAGTGGGTTTTAACATATAAGGATTTGCTTTTGTGTTTTGGTGCGAGAGAAAATAAATTTAAAAAGTACTGCATAGCCAATAAGTATAAATATAGAACAATTTAAAACAAAAACCTGAAAAAAATAAATTGAAAATATGGACAATATTTATGTTTTAAAATGAGGAGCTGTATAATGCAAAAAAATTCACTAAGGAGTGTGCAAACTATTATCCACTGTGTCCATTCTCTGATTCATCATGGTCTGGGAGCTGGGCTGTGACAACATTCATTTTATTGCACTTTTCTCCTCACCTATATTATGAGCCTCATCAAACACTACTACAGACTTCTTGGCGAGCTCTTTGGACACCAGGTCAGCTATCTTTGGGTCCAGCAGGTAGTGGTAGCTGTACACGACGATGTTGGCATGCAGGATCTGAGAGGAGATAAAGACAGGAGACAGAAAGTAGGACAAAATAAAGATTCGACACCAAACTTTGTTGAACAGCCTCAAATTTCAGTAAAGAGTAATTGTGTCAGATTATCTTCAAATCAGCATGTCACCAAACATTTCTCTTGCTGAGATACATTTTACATTTTACACCAGGCTACAGGTTTTATGTGTGCAGAAAGCTGCTGAGCAACGTACCGAGTAGCGTGCCAGATAGTACGGACACCAGCCTTTCCTCCTGCCAAAGTCCTTCAGGTCGTCAAGGTTGTAGATGCCAGCAGGGAGAGGCACCTGTCGGCCGACTGAATCAAACTCCTACAGACACAAACCACGATAATAGGGAGCGTTCAAGGAAACGAGATGCAGACAGACGCACTCTCTAAAGCTAACAACAACAACACAGAATGAACCACCGTATTTCAGGACTATGTGGTGAAATTCTGAATTGTCAACCCTCTGTAGGCTACAGTATACAAACACAAATATCTTTAGGAAGAAAAAAAATAGAGCCTCCAATGAAAGTTTGAAGTGTAAGGGTACATTTTTACACATAATAGAACTCTGAAGACACTCACTTACATGGTAAGTATCATCTGAGAGATGACATTTTGTGATAAACAGTCAACTTCCACTTAAGCTGAAAAATAGCAGCTGGTCTAAACTGCATAAATTCAGGTGACTTCTTACCTCATAAAAGCGACACACGGGCACACTGGGGTCGCTGTGGCGTTGCGCACGAATGTACGATGCTGTCAGACTGTGGCACTTCCCATCAACCTCCTTACCGAAACGGAGCGCGCTTACCTGGTTAGAAACAGATGATGCATTTATTTAAACCTTTAATTACCTAGGTACCATGCTAGACATCCAGGTGAGCTTCAGTGGAAATACAGAGTATATTTTAAAGAGATGATCAATGGAACTGCATCTACTTAGTTAGTCAGCAGATTTTAGAAACGGTGTTTCAAAATGTGGTTTTGAGTTTTTCAACTTTTTCTGTCTTTTACTGTCACCTAGACTGTAGATCTAAGAATAAATTCTCTAGGACTGTGTCAATGGCAAGAAAAAAAAACAGTAAAGCCCAGGACCCAACTCTTTGCAAAATGATTGAGAACAAAAGCCAGGAGTGTATTGGCAGACAGTTCAAATCATCTTTTCAGTCAGTTTGAGCACTTCAGCTTAGAGCTTTGATTCTCTGCCCGAACCCGAATGGGCCCAACCCGTCCGGGCTATTATTTCTCACTATCCCTTGGGCTTGAATCGGGTCAGGTTTTTTTTCTTTCTTTGTTCTTTGTTATAAACTGTCTCATGCTTACATGGCACTTTGGCAAGAGTTTTAACAGACTGAATGAAGAGGGAAAGACAAAGAAAGACCCTGGAAAGAGACTGATTATGTGGAGAACCTGGAGAGAAAGAGAGCGCAGACAAGAGAGGGGCAGAAAACCAGATAAAGAGAAAGGGGGGCTGCAAGGTGAATTGGTTGTCAGTTTCTGCTACTCCCTCCCCTGCATGGGAAGAGATGCAAATAACACACAGTGGCGAGTGGTGATCAACATCTACATCAGGCATGTCAAACTGGTCCACAGGGGGGCCGGTGTGGCTGCAGGTTTTTGTGCCAACCAACCAAGAGCACACAGTTTGACCAATCAACTGTCTGAAGACGGAGATCAGTTGATTAAATGAGTCAAGTCTGGTGTGCTGCTACTTGGTTGGAAACAAAACCTGCAGCCACACCGGCCCCCCTGTGGACCAGTTTGACATGCCTGATCTACATGCTGCATCACCATCACTGTGCATATTAGATGCAACGAGGGGCGCTGCCTGATTTGCCGAACCTGTCGTGCACGAGATGACAGACTAACAGAAGGAAGAGAAGAAGGAAAAGTGATGGGAGGAAACACCCCAGCCCTTAGTTTGTAATACATGTTTTCATGTTAAAAAAATATTTTTATTAATATATAAACTGTAATATACTGTATGCCTATTTTTAAAGTACAAATTTTGTTTTTTAATATGGCTCTGGCCCAAAATTGCTACCATGGGTCAGGCTCTGGTCAGGCTTGGACAGAAACTGTGTGGGTTCATACAGGGTCAGGCCCGATCCAAGATTTACTTCAGCTCTGGGAGGCGCTATAGAGCCTCCGTGGCAACTTAAAAATGTATCTTAAGAAGTCCTTCATCCAAAATGCAATGAATACTCTTAACTCAGCAAGGTGATTGATGAGTTTCAAGCCACAGAAAGACACAGATGTGAACTGATTCAATAAGCAAAGTGTATTTTAAAGACCTAGTCTATGTTTGTTTGACTGTCTGCTTTTTATTATGTTGTCTCTTTTGTCTGAAGGGTGGGAGATAAAGCTCCACCCTGGTGGACAACACATACAACATATACATACATATAACAGACACACAGAAGAACACAGAGCTCCGTTCTGTATCTAGACAAAAATGTTAGTCAGCTTTAAATGTTATTACGTTCATGCTTTGCCGGGTTGTGTGTGAGCTGATTGTACCTCGGGGTGGATGCAGAGATTTTTTCTGGAGGAAAGGGCCAGAGCCAGGAAGTTGTTGCTTTCTCCAGTTTGCTTGGAATAAAACTCCATCAACTTCCTCAGCTCCTCCACGACCTGATCAGACAGCAGATCAAATATACGACACATGTTTAGATTATTTTAAAAGCATCTTCTTAACAGTGTTTTAAATGTTTTCTCTGTTAAAATTTAACTGTCTGTTAATTCTGAGCAGTACTGGTGCTAATATTAAACCACTATGTCCTATGAATTACACCTTTCTCTTTGTGCTGAGTGTGATTCTGACACTGACTCACCTTCTCGATCTCTGGAACTGTTCTGGAGCAGTAAATCAGCTTGGTCACTTCCAAAGGAAAGGCCTGAGAGAGAGAGAACCCAGTATATTAAGATTTTTGTGTGGCACTGGCTGAAACCTCAGAGGAGCATAACAAGTCACATGAACATAGAAGTGCTGAACTCACTCTTTGGTAGGCAACAATGAGAGACAGCAGAGAAATGGTCTTCCCTGTTCCTGATGGCATCTCCAGGACTCCATGACCCTGAACATAAACAACATCGGATGACAACCAAACACGCACATAATGAACACTGTGTAGCTGTCCTAGCTTTAATGCAGTAAAAAAACTGTCAGTAACTTAAACTCCCCCTTTGATTCATGGTTTATCAGTCACCAAGAGACAACCTGGTAAATTTATTCCCCATTTTTTTAGGATAAAATTCCCTCCCTGTGCGCTTCATACAGCAATGTTCTCTTAAATGTCTCCTATATTTTCTCTTAATTTTCTGGTAAGAGAAAAAAAAAAGACAAGTCAACTCCAGGTGCACCAAAGGCTCTTAACCACCCAAATCTGCTCTTAATCAGGTGTGCTCAATGATGAATTCCACATGATCATAAGTCACCGATCAACATAGGTATAGCAATTTCTCATACATACAGTATATATGAGATCTGGAAACATGTTTTTTTGCATAAAAAAATTACTTACATGACAGAAATAGTCGTAAACCTTTCTCTTACTTAGGAGAAAAGCAAAAATAAGAAAACAATGGCAAATCCCAAAAATCAATGGGTACTAACAAAATCAGAACAAATCCTGGATACCAGCATAAATAAGAGAACATTTGTTCGTAAAGAGTTTCTTGCATGAGGCCCAATGTTTCCCCATAGTAGTAACACAACAGTTATGGAAGAAGCACACTGAAAATAATACACAACAAGTACAAGTCCTGCATTTAAAACCTTACTTAAGTAAAAGTATGTAAGTATTATCAGCAAAATGTATTTAAAGTATTAAAAAGATTAAATAATTAATTATGCAATGAAATATTCCCAATCAGCCACGCCAGCCACAGTCTGTTCACCCTGCTGCAATCTGGAAAAAAGACACAGAAGTATCCGCTGCAGAACCACCAGACCACAGAGCAGCTTCTTTCCCCAGACTGTGAGACTCCTCAACTCCTCCTTCCACGGCAAAAGATGTAGCAGGATTTAGGATCACCTTTAAATTTAATTTCTTCTTAAACTACGTTTAAGAAAAATGACAATAAACTTACCTTGTACCTTGTTTTTTAGATTTATATTCCTGATGCATTCATGTGTATGTGTAATTTTACTGCTGTAGAAGTTTAAAGTGGTGCTCATTTTATCTCCTTTATATTCTTTTGGGTAGTTTTATCTACAGCAATGCATCATATTCTTTAAGATCATCAAGTTTGCTGCGTGGCTGTCCTGTGAGAACCACAAATCTTTAAAAAGTCAACTTTTCATGGTCTCAGAAAAACAGCCCTTTTCAGTTTTGTGACGATGTATTTTTCCAGCTGACCCAAACTCTTTTTAAAGTCTTTATTGAGTTTAAAGTATGACAATTTTCTCAAGACATGAAGAAACACTACACCCTTTAGTTTATCACAACATTCATATTCAAAAATCACCAAATTTGAAGATATGTGATTTCTCAATGGATGGTTAATACGTTTGTTCTTTTTCTGAATGCAGGACTTATACTTTTTATCCACTGTTTACGTTCTTTGATATTGCTATTTCTACTTACATTTACACTTTTCAAAATTCAAACATTTTATTCCTACAGTCTAAGACAGTCTAAAAATATTGGTAAACAGGACCTATTCTCTCCTATATTCAAAAGCCAGAGGGCTAATATTCAAATTTGTGATGTCACTGGGTATAATGTCTAGAACTGCTCCATAAACAATGAATGGTGAAATATGATCTAGATGACACTGAGAGCAGCCAGATGAATGATCTGGATATATGGGTACACTTTCTGTTTCAGCACAGAGAACACCACAACAAAGTGAAGCTCATTTAGGTATAAAAAGAGAAAACAAACATTTTATAGTTCTACAAATTCAGGCTCCCATTCATCGTCTATGGAGCAGCTCCAGACTTTATTCTACAATTCTACAATTTCATTTAGCAGACGCCTTTATCCAAAGCGACGTACAACACAAGCAAGAATTTAGACTTAAGGAAAAAACCCTTAGTAAGTGCAAAAAGTGCTTCAGGTGTCTAGTGGCAGAAGCCGTGCTGGGCTGGAAGCACCAGGCGTCTTTCGCATGCAGAGCGTAGTGGGCGAGAAGGAGAGTAGACCTGGATCAGGGATTCCAGGTAGGCTGGAGCAGTTCTTGTGATTGTTTTGTAAGCCAAGAGAAGTGCTTTGAATTTGATTCTGGCTGCCACTGGAAGCCAGTGAAGAGAAATTAGCAGCGGGGTGACATGTGCTCTTTTGGGCTGGTTGAAGACCAGACGTGCTGCTGCATTCTGGATCATCTGAAAAGGTTTGAATGAGCATGCAGGGAGGCCTGCCAGAAGAGAGTTGCAGTAGTCAATGCGTGAGATCACAAAAGCCTGAACCAGAAGCTGTGTGGCCTGTTGGGTCAGGAAGGGTCTGATCTTCCTGATGTTGTAGAGGGCATAACGACAAGACCGAGAAACTGAGGCCACATGAACCTTAAAGGTCAGCTGGTCATCAATCATGACACCCAGGTTTCTGGCTGAGTTTGTGGGCACAAGTAGGCTCGAGTCTAGTTGGACACTGATCCGAGGCTGAACAGATGGACAAGCTGGAAAGACCATGAGTTCGGTCTTAGACAGATTTAGCTGAAGGTGGCGTTCCTTCATCCATGAGGAGATATCAGCCAGACACGCTGATATCCGAGCTGAGACCGTTCTGTCATCAGGTGGAAAGGAGAGGAAGAGCTGAGTGTCATCAGCATAGCAGTGGTAGGAGAAACCGTGGGAGCGGATCACTGCACCGAGTGAGGTGGTGTACAGAGAGAAAAGTAGGGGACCAAGCACAGACCCCTGAGGAACCCCTGTCGATAGGCCATGTGACCTTTATACCCTATAACATCACAAGTTTGAGACTTATATCTCTGGTTTCTGCCTTTAAGAGAGAGAGTGGCTCATGTTCAAAAATACTGATTGAACTTTCATAGGCGATGATAATAAAAAATTGTTTAAGTACAGTACTTAAACCTTTAAGTACATGTTCTGAGTACTTCTTCCACTGTTGATTATGACAATCTGATATGTGCATGCTATCCCATTGAAGTTTGACCTTTTTAATTTGTTGTTGTCCTGTGTCCATAATGCGGGTACATGCCCAGCAACAACACTGATTATAATACCACTGAATTTCCTTCAGCCTACAAAATACATGAACACCTCCCACCTTGGCGTCCAGAGTCCTCTTCAGCTCCAGCATGTAGGAGTACTGCTCAGGATATATGTAGTCATATGGAAAGTACACCAACAGACCCTCAATGTTGAGCCTGGAAATAAGAAAAAAAGTAGATAATGACTTCTCACAGCCTGCAGATCCTGCATGGTTGTGTGTGTGCGTGTGTGTGCGTGTGTATGTGTGGGGGGAAAAAAGGACCGCAGACATGCAAGCTTCCTAAAGCAGCTTCACAGTTAACTCATTTACACATGTGAATGAAGCTAAGCTAATGTAGACGCTAGCTCTGCCAAATCACACAATCAATTACACTAAAATATAGACCGACTATTAGAAAATAAACTGAACAAACTGCGGTCACCAGTGTCATGTTTAATGTTACTCTGGTTAACTTATGTCCATTAACTTTGCTAACATTAGCTGACGTCTTTTAAATTAGATGCTATCAAGCTAGCGTCGTCTGCAATGACCGTTTTTTTCCTTCTCTGTCTCAGTAGAAACACTCACTTCATTTTGGAAAAACGCGAAGCAGCCTTCCCTCTTCTTTGTCGATCACTTTCACTGTTGTGAGTTTTTCATTTAAAACTTTGGTGTTTGTAAAAACACCAAAACACACAAAACAGAGACAAACGCCGGAGCTCTTCTTCTTCTTCTGTTGCTGCGCAAGTGCATGCACCTTCGTCTGCAACAGCAAGCTTTCACATGCGTGCTGCCACCTACCGTCCGGAGTCTCAAGTACACGCTCCATTTTACATTATTCATAAATAATAAAGTAAAAATGAGCAAAGTAAGCAAAGCAAAAAAAAAAAAGAAGCAAAAAACAAAAAGCAAAAAAAAAAAAAAAAAAAATGTATATTCTATTAAACTTTAAAGTCTTTGTTAGGAAATCTAATAGGCCCCTTAACCCATTTGTTCCTAGTATCCCTTAAAAGTCATATTCTATCTATCGATCTATCTATCTATCTATCTATCAAAACTGAGCAAGGTTAACATAACTTTTTGACTACTATGTATGGATCTAAATAAGTGGCAGAACTAAAAAATAGTCATCCTTAACATCTGGTTTGTTCTCGTTTCAGTATGATGAAGACAGTTAGAGAGCAATAAGATACAAAATAGGATTTAGGCTAAGGAGTCACAGTTTTATAGTCATTCTATTATCTTGAATTCCTTGAAATAGTGTATATATCTGCTGTAAACTAGAAAAAATCAACCCCTGGGCCCCCTTAGGTTTTCGCTGAGTCCAGAATGGTTAGGTCTGGCTCCACCCCTGCAAGTGTACCAAAAAATTTACAGTTCTCAAGTAAATGTAATTAGTTACATTCAAACACTGCTCTTGACAAATACTACATAAAGGCAGTGGTACAAACCAACAGTTTTTAAAAGAAAGAAACAAACTATTGATTTATCTCTTATTATCAAGAACAATTATGTCTGTTTTTATGTTAATGTGTGAAGAATTGTCCATGAAATCTGTCTTTTTATAGGAACGTTTATTCTTTCATTTACAGTGATATATATACACAGCATAAATGACATTTCATTGATAGGCTACTGTGATAATGCAGACAGTGAATGTTAGATTGGGCGGACAGTGAGTCACAACATGGAGGAAAAGTGTTTTTAAAATACCAATATGTGAAAAAATGATCTAAAAAGCAGCACATTTATGACACATTTAGCATTTTGTTAAACTACAAGAATTAGCTTCTTCAGATTCCCTCTGATCCAAAGAAAGATGCTGAAATGTTGGTGCAGCACTCCAGATCATTTTAAAGGAGCAGTGTGTAGGATTTAGTGGCATGTAGTGGTAAAGACTGCACATTGCAATTAGCCGAAACTTCTCCCGGTTATGATTCCCTCAGTGTTCTTTGTTCAGGTTTTAACCAGGAGCCAGGAAAATCTGCGTTTTTCCAACACCGTTTGGCTTGTTTACTTGGCATCTGCTAATGTGTTCTCAGCTTTTTCTCTGATAACCTTAAGATCCAAACGTTCAGGAGGTTTTTACCAGCGCCGAATTATCTGCAAAGGTGACTTCCTCTCAAAAACAAATGGACAAGGTGATTTAAACCAGTAAAAATCTTTTTTTAAAAAAGCAGTTTCACATTAACAATCTGTGTTTTACCAAAGCTGTTTGGCATAGAGGGGCTGCTGACTACAGTGGCTAATGCTAAAATATTAATGTCTCTATCTAGAGCCAGAGTTCGGTTTGTTCGTTCTGGGCTACTGTAGAAACATGGCAGTGCAACATAGTGATCTCCGTGGACGAGAACCTGCTCCCTGTGTAGAAATAAACATCTCATTTCAAGGTTTCCAAAACATGCTGATCCTTATTTTTGGGTGATTATACACTAAAGAAAACATACTTTATACATTATATTCAATTTCTGTCAATAGATCGCCCCAAATCCTACACACTGAGCCTTTAACTTGCATCTTCATCTTTTACAGAAGGAGAGTAAAATCAGAAAGTATTCACATTTTATCTGTTATCGAAGCATTACAGTAAACCAGTGAAGTCATTAATATTCTGAAACATTTCAAGCAGCCAAGATGAAATAGGACAGAATATGACCTTGAGAAATAAAACTATTAATGTTTACAGTCCAGTTTGACTGGGCAGGTGTTATGTGAATCTCTGAAGCTGTAAGATATTATTTATTAGCAGCTGTGGTTTACACAGTGGATCAGTGAGTCCTGTTGCTCCTGAATTTTGTTCACAGCTGCTGATTTCTCCCAGAGTCCAGTTCAACACATTTATATCTGACTCAGCTGTGTTAACCATTAACAAGAAGAAAATTCTCAGCATAAATCAGATTAAGAGACAAAGCTGATATTTAGTCCAAAGAAAAGGGGAATGTGTTCGTGATAACATAGTGACGTGTTTGTGAGGTTTAGCTTTGATTAAAGGCTCCTCAGGACCAGCCTGTTGCCTTCGCTGTCGTCATGTCCTCCAGCAACGTCCCAACATGCCCAGCTGCTTATCACCTTAAAGGGATAGTTCAGACTTTTTGAAATGAGGTTGTATGAGGTGTTTATCACAGAGTGTAGAGGACGGTAAGCACACCCCCAATTTGGAGAAAGAGGCTGGAGTCTGACATGGAAGTGAAGCAATCTACTGCTGTGGAGGGGGCAGCAACAAAACTATTTTAACTGTCTAAAAAAGCAATATCAGTTTAAGAATACACTGTATTGGGAGTATTTTTACTTTACCTTAATGTCAGACTGCGATTTCTAACTAGAAAATAAATCTATTATATTGCTTTCTTCAAAGCCAGACTCCATTGTGAAAAACAGTGATTTAACAAAGCTGAACACAGGAGCTGCTGGTCTACTGCCTCAATCAGCTGGTTTGTTTGCATTGTTGTGTGACTTTGGTGTTTAAAATGGTTAGTTCATTTTCACCAACGTCACACAATAACACAAACTAACTAAGTAATTGAAGCAGCAGTAGACCAGCAGCTCCTGTGTTCAGCAAGCTAAAATTCGTTTTTCTCAGTGGAGTCTGGTGGCTTTGACGAGAGCATAAATGGGAAACTGAAGGTGTTCATGGCCTCCCAGTTGAAATGGACTGTCTGAACGAAAGGTAAAGCACCGAAAAAACTCTCACCATGGTGTACATTTAACCCTTTGAAACCTGGACTGACATCAGTTTTCTTGTGCTGTGTTCATGCCTTTTACATACATATCAGCCTCTGAAACTTAAGCAACTTAAGTTTGATTTCTTAAAAAAAAAAAACATGGCTAAAAAGGCAATGTCCCGCAAATAAGGAAGAGGTGACAAGAATAAAAAAGCTTTTAAGGAGAGAGAAAGAGAGATTATTAGAAGTTAATAGTAATGAAAAAGTACGGAAAATGTCTAGAAAAATATATTTATAACTATAATAATAATAATAATAATTATTATTATTATTATTATTATTATTATTATTATTATTATTGTAACAATTGTATCTATATACTAATATTGTTTTTTTTTTTGGTACATTACTGGTAATGTTCTTGTAACTCAAGACTTGGAGCCTCTTTCTGTATTTTTGAAAGAAATCTAGCTCAGATTTCAAAGGGTTAAACTGATGGTGGAACTTTTTTTTAGGTGGCTAAAATACGTTTGGTTGCTGACCCCGTCCACAGCAGTACATTTCTTCCATGTCGGACTCCCACCTGCTTTCTCCAAACTGGGGGTGTACATACCACCATCTACTGTATGTAATACTCTGACTGACTGGATAGGTACCTCATACAACCCCCACCATACATCCCTTTAAATCTGTCAACGACCTTTAAACTCAGCTGTCAGGTCTTTGCCCTCCATCCTGTGCTCCTTTAGTTTATTTACTTTATTAAGTCTTATAGATTTATTAAATCATGTATAAAAAAATATCCACATGAATGCGTCTTCACAGCTCACAACGGTTGTCCTCCGTTTTGTAGCGGTCCATGATACTCAGGACGTCTTCCATGATAGAAGGACCCAGATCCAGGTCTAATCCCACCATAGAGTCTGACCGCGACACGCCGGATGAGACCATGAGGCTGGTCGGGTGGAAGGCGGTGCAGGGCGACTCGCTGCGCTCACTCCTCAGATCCTCGTTGCTCAGACCAGCGTCAGAGTCCAGACTGAGGCCCCGGCGAACATCCAGGGGCCCGCAGGTTTCTGACATGGAGTCCTCAGAGGAGACCTCTGAGAAGGAGCCAGACGAGGGGACAAGCCTGCGGATGGCGGGGGAGAGGGAGATGTCACGGCACGGCTCTGACGCCAAACGGCCCACCATGCCGTTCTCAAACAGCTGGCTGTGCCCGTCTGCGTGATTGTTGGCCTGCTTCTGGCTTGAGTCTGCAGGCTGCCGGTGGGGGTGGAAGTGGTTTTGCTGGGAGGGCAGACTGGGAGGGGAGGGGTCGTCCAGGTGGAGGCGTGGGGGTTTGGGTGGCGCCTGTTCGTGGGCGATGAACACCGGCATGGAGATGGTGGTTTTCAGCAGGCCGTCGGCGGTGTGCTGGTAGTGGTAACCGTTGTAAGCATAGTTGTGTGCGTCCTGTCTCGAGGTGTAGGTGTCCTCCAGCCGTCTCTCCACGCTGTGAGATCGCCCGTCCTGCGTCCGACTCAGAGCTGGCAGCATGTCCATCTTACCCTGCAGGAAACCAACGTCTCCGAACATGTCGCCCTCTCCCTCAGGCCCAACGTGGGCGCTGTGGCGTACGTCGCCTAACGGTGGGCTGATCATGTCACC
The DNA here is from genome assembly GCF_026936395.1 of Plectropomus leopardus. Taxonomy (NCBI): domain Eukaryota; kingdom Metazoa; phylum Chordata; class Actinopteri; order Perciformes; family Serranidae; genus Plectropomus; species Plectropomus leopardus. The sequence goes on along the minus strand of NC_142181.1, from coordinate 33,004,631 downwards.
GGAGAGGATGTCACGAAGCCGCAGCCTCTTTCCCTTCTTTGGAGTTGTCGTTTTTAAGTACATCGGTGTCTTTGCTGGCATTTTGGTACTGGCAGGTCGACGTGAGATGATTCAGAGAAAACTTTCTATATGAGACGGTGTTTAACACCAGCAGGAGAAGTGAAGCTGAATGTAAACGAACAGCTCATAAAACAAAAATATTTCTGGCTGTTTCCACTCCCAACTGAGAGATCCAGGCTGTGTTGCTCCTCCGACTGAGTTTACAAGTATTTAGGTCGGTCAGTGTAGCGATAGCAACCCCGGGGTTGTGCCTCAAGCTGTCATGTGACGGGGGGAGAGGAGGAGGAAGGCCTTGACCTCAGATCTGCTCTCTGCGTCTGTCTCTCATACACAGAAAAGCCATATCCAAGCAAACACCAGGTCCTCTTCAAAACACCAACTCTCTTTATCCGTCCTCAGACTGAGGGGATGAAGGGATGAAGGATATGATCTTCGGCCGGATCGCTGTCTGCCGTCGGGTCGGCCTTCAGAAACTTCAGGAATGTGACATCAAAATGCTGGAGATCTGTGAGGAGAAATGAGAGAGAAAACAGGGTCAGAAAGATGAAGAGAGAGGGAGGAAAGGGGAGATAGATGGGGTGAAGGGAGGAGGCAGCAGCCGGGGGAGAGAGGAATGAAGGCGGGAGAAGATTTACAAGCGTCTTTTCAGTGAGGACATATGATGGAAAACACTCAGAGAATCCCAAGTGTTTGCTAAGAGGGGTCTGCCTGCCCCGTAATTGTGTGAAAATGTGTGACTTAAGGTCTTGAGGCTGCTCTTACAGCGAGTCACTCCATGAATCAGTGCAGAAAATTGGTCACGCATTCCCCGAGGACCCCTCAGCTTAGTTAGTGGAAACACAAATTACAGCATGGAAACTGTTGGTTTTGAAAAGCTTTTGGCTTCTGCAGCAACTTGCCTGTCTCTTTTCCAGAGACAAACACTGTGAATTATGGGACGACAGTCCGGTCTCGCCTGAGGGGCTCTGTGATCTTTTGATCCCGTCACCATCCCAAATATTCCTTTGGCAGTTGACTCGTTTAACATAAAGAAGAGCTTTGTTTTATGTTAAGAGGTTTTGTCACAAATTTTGAAGAATGTAATGCTCGCCGTCACAAAAAGATAGTCCACTTGAAATGATGACAAAAAAAATCAAGTACAATTAGTGTCTTTTTGTGGCTTAAGGAAGCTTCTTAACGTAAAAAAAATATTTTATATACTTTTAGAAACTTTCTGAATGAGTATAAAGTTTCTACAAAGTGACTTGGAATAGAAAACATAGTTATTAAAGGTCCAGTATTTGGGATTTAGGGGGATATATTGGCAGAATGAAATATAATATAATAAGTATGTTTTCTATAGTGCATAATTACCTGAAAATAAGAATATGTATTTAACACACTCAGTACACAGGAGATGTTTCAGTCAATACATTTTCACAGAAAATGTACAGTTTCTGCTCATTAGATGCATATATTCTTTTTCAAAATAAATGTACAAAATAAACTTACAACACCTCATATTTAGGTTTATTTCCCCATGCAATAAAATCTGGTTAGGATTAAAGAAAAACATCATGGTTTGGCTTAATGTTCATATGGGAAGCAGGCTTCCGGATGAAAGTCCAGGGTTTGTTGTATCAATCCACAGACCCTCCCGCCTGCCCTATAAGGACTTCCCTGCTCCTTGTATGACATATGCTATAGTAAGAAGCCCCTCCTCAATGAGCCAAACAACTTTGGAAAAACACAGACTTTTAACATTAAACCGCTTTTATTCAGTGTTTTTACCCGTTTAAATCACCTGGTCCATTTGTCTGGGAGAGGAAGAGAGCTCTGCAGATAAATCAGCTCCTGGTTAAAAAAAACAAACAAACTCCTGAACCATGAACACTGAAGGAATCCTAACCGGGAGTTGGCACACCAGAGAAGTTTCAGTTGGTTACAATCTGCAAGGTTTTTTATTCACATCCACTAGATGCCACTAAATCCCCCTAAATCTTACACACTGAAGCTTTAATTATCAACATAGTTTTGTTTTTTTTAAATTCTTATAAAACTTTCAGATCTTGTAACTCGAATTACGTCGGAATGTTTTGCAAATCAACGTATCCTCCATGTTTGCTCACTACAGTTTAAAAATAAAAGAAGCAGAGCTTTAAAAATCAGTGTGTAATGCTGTTTATCTTGTGACCGCATGACTTTGGGTTCACAGGCTCTCTGAGTGTTTACCGAGGAATGTGTTTACTGCTGGATGGATCCTTAAAGTATAAAACTATAAAACTCCTGTTGTTGTGTTCTGGGACAAACTTTTAGTTGATATCACTGTTTTTTTGCAGCTCCTTCACAGGGAGCTCTTTAGAAACCAAACACAACACAAACTGTCAGCGACCCAGAGCTATGTTTTACTTTAGGTGGAGTCTTTTCTCCTTGCAGCATGTACAGCTCAACAGAATATCACGTGTAGCCCCTGAATGACGCCCCAAGAGGACCTACTCTCACCACCAGCTATCAGGTTTTCTGTGTATGTTCCTAAAATGTGACTCCAGGACACAAGCTGAAATAATGTAACTTCAGTTCAGTTTTTCATGCTGCAAAGTTTATATCGGAAGTGGGACTAATTGAGTATTAGTCTAATTTGCATGGAATAAAAGCAACACTGTTACATAAAAAGACCAGAAAACTCATGACTGAAATAATCCTGTTTTTCATAGCAGCAATGATTACATAAAAGCAGATATTCGTACTATCCAGAAAGTGGAAGAATTATTTAAAAAAAACAATCAGGGAAAGAAGATTAAATGTTGTAATGACTGTTTTAACAGACGATGGGGTTTTCACTCACCAAAAACTCAGTGCACAGTAACTACAAATACTGAAGTAATGACTATACAGTTTTTGTTTATATGTCATGACTTCTTATGTTTTTAGCCAAACTGACTTTTTAGTGGACAAGGAACTTTTTTTTTGTTTTGTTAAATTTCTAGATGAGCAACAATACTGGTAATAATTACACATAAGTTCAGAAGGCATTCAGGCGATATTTGAAGTTTAGAACTGAGCCAGTTGTGGCAGAAAAGTCAAATTTTCTCTAGGTTACATAAAAACTTTTGTTTTTAGCAGTATTTCAATGCCTGTAGCTCGACATTAGGTTAGGACCTGCTTAGTTTGAGATCTACAGCTGTATGTGCAGGAACACAACACCACAGAGATTGCTACTCCACAGACGCTGGCTCCACTCTGAACCCGTTTCATTTGAGGGTAGAAGAAGGTACAAGGAAGATTTATTAGTAGAATTCGTCCTTGATTCTGCTACATCTTATGAGTTGAAGGATGAGTTGATCAAAATCACCAGCTACTATAAAAATTCCACGGTCTGCTGCATGCAGTCCAAACCCTACACAACTTTTCCCGATGTTGATAAGTGCTTCTCTATCATAGAAAAGCTGTATGGCCCCTTCAGCAGCCACAAGGGCCATGGTGTTGAAAAAATAGAAAAATATAACAAAAAAGTAGCAAGAACTTGAGGAGCTATTGACTGCCACATCTACATGTGCTGCTGTCGTCATAGATAACCAATGAGGTCACCAGCGCAAGATTGCAGTGGCCTTATCCAAGATATTTTGGCTTCATTTTTGTTGTACAGCGGAAGGAAGCGTAAACGACGAAAAATGGGAGTCCACAAACCAACGGATAACGTCATGGTGGCTATGTCCACTTCTTTCAAACAGTCTGCGCTGTAGACTATTTCTTTTTCTTAATCATAAAGGCAGGTGGCCGAGGGGAACCTTACTTTAATTGATTTATGTACCGATGGAAAGTTAATCTATAACAATGCAGTGTATTTTATAAAGTGAAATCCTAATCTGCAAAGTAACTATTCTTCACACTGTGCCCTTCCACTGACTCTCTCTCTCTTTCCCTCCAACAATCCAAAGACATCTATCGACCACAAATCAGACAGAAAACTCGAGAACATCTGAACACAGATATATTAGACATAAACAGTTCAGGCTAATTTAAGCTACAGAGAATTATTAACTTGTCAGCCTTCATTTTAACACAAAGAAAAATCGACTGCAGAAGAAGTGGAACAAACGAATCAAACAACTGTCAACAAACTCTAATGAAGGGAGGACGTCCACTGTAGGCTCCATTAAAGGCCATGAAAAACAACCAGACGACAAAACCACAACCACAAATACACAATAAAGTAAAACCAGTTAAAAACTGAAGGGTGGAGTGAGTCCTGCTGAGCTGTCCAAGAGACCGTTTTTGTTCTTTTAAAGGAATAGTTCATCCAAATAAGGAAAATAGAGTCATAATTCTGTGTGTGTTGAAACAACATGCAGTTTTAACCAAAAGTTTGGCCCTGAACCTGATGTTACATCTCTTATCAAGAAGCCAAAGACTGTGAAATGCAATTTTTCCCGCAGCTACTGATGTTAAAAAAAAAAAAAAAAAAAACCTGTTTGATTTCAGAGAAGTATAAAGCTCCTTCTTGTCAAAAGAAACATTCCAGGTGATCAAATCCAGTGAAAAAAAGCAGTTTCACTTTAAAAATAAGTGTTTTCTCTGATGCGGCTCACCTCATCATAGAGGAGCCGCTCACTATGGTTGCCGACACAAAAGACGAATGTCACTGTCTATAGCTAGTGTCTGATTTTTCCATTCTGAGCTACTGTAGAAATATGGCGATCTTTGTGGATGAGGACCCGCTTACTATGTAGATACGTAGAACAACTTATTCTGAGGTAAAGAAAACAACGATTTGTATTTTCAGGTTTTTCATGTACTAGAGAAAACATACTTAATATATTATATTCAACTTCTGCTGATATAGCCTACTAAATCCTACACACTGGACCTTTAATAACATGCAATCAGACATCAACATGCACCCAACATATGTGTAAATACAGCATCACTACAAGCTTTCCAGGGTCAGTGCACGACAGGAAAGTTTGTTTGTCCTACAGTTCAGCCATTAAGGTTCCCAGCCAGGTCTAATCTGTCTTTCAATCACACACACACACACACGTTTGTAATCTGCACGATACTCCCTTTAGTGCCACCCTGAACATTAACCCTTTGAAACCTGGGCAAACTGGCTTCATTTCTTACAAACGCATGGAAAAGGGCAATGAGCAACTTATAAGGAAATGAGCCAAAAAAATAGAAAAAAAATCTAAAAAAAACCCCCAAACAAATAAACAGTAAAATTAAAAGAAAAGGAAAACAACAACAAAGACACAAGAAAATAACCTGAAAAGGGGGGCTTTAAAAAAATAATTCTGTTAAATTATTTAAAATATATATTTATGATAGTTATAAATGTAGGTTGTTGTTTTGTTTTTGTAAATTTTTCCCATCTTTTTAAATAATTTTGCAAAGCTACTTATTTCTTGCAGTATGCAAAACAGTCCTTTCCAAGTTGTTCATTACGTTTGTCCCTCTATGTTTTCAAAAGAAAGCAAACCTATTTGCTCAAATTATGAAGGTTTAAGCATTTGTGAAGGCATCTAAATGCGACAGGAGAAAAGTGATGTTGTATCAGGTTTCAAAGGGTTAATCCAAAGATAACTGACACTTTAAACAACTCTGAGTCCTTTGAAGAAATGAGGATCAAACAAAATGTCCTCACTTTCCATAAAATCCAGCATACTGCACTATAAAATCTGACAAGCTGATTTCACTTTTAGAAAAAAAGTTTACTTAAAATTGAATTATATATTTATTAAATTTTGTGAAGTTGTTGCAACTTGAACATATGATATTTAATCAAATCTTTCCAAGTTTAAGCAACTTCTGTAAACGATGTAATTTTCAAAAAAATGGAAAGCAGGCAATTAGCAACTTAAAAAAAAACAGAAAATTAACAAGATATTAGTAAAAAGTTACAAGAAAGTCACGCAAAATTAGTCAAACATAAAAGAAAAAGAAAAGACAAAACAGGAAATAATCTGAAAAAATGGTAAAATAAAAGAATAATTTCTGATAATTATATAGTTGTTGATTTTGTTGTTGTTGTTTTTTCATTAGTTATTTGAAAATTGTTTAATGATTCTCTTTTTTAGCTAATTTCATGGTAATTTCCATGGCACCTTTTACTTTTTTTTTCAATTTGCAAGACATTGCTTGCGAAGTTGCTTATTATCTTTTTGTCTCGTGTTTTTACAGTGTGCTTCCTTAAACACTGACAGCCATAACGGTGAAACAGTTCAGACAGCATGTTGGTGTTTCTCTCCTCCTGCCTTCACCTTTTTTTTCTGGGACGCAGCTGATGAAGCAGTCAGCCACAGAGTAGCTGATCTGACATCTGTTTCTGCTCTCAGGCCCTATTTGCTGCCTGTGTCCTCTGCAGCAGGGGGGACATTCAGTGAGACACCACCAGTGAGCCCTGTCATCTTCTAGGACAAACCCTCAGCGAACACGCGGCTCTCTCGCTGTTATGCTCCGCAGCCGTGCGCCATGCGTAACTGCGCACAGCAGGCGATTGTTGACAAAAAGCGCCTTTTGATTGTCTGCTAATCCGTTTGTTTTTACCCAAAAAGTAAAGCTGATTTCATCTCTCATCTAGTCAATCCACACTGTATTAGACCATGTGTCACCACACCGTTTACTATCAGTAAAACTACGAATAACTACATAATAAAAACGGAGCGAGGCAACACGTTTAGTCAAGATGACTCATCTCCCACAGGGCGTTGTTAAAAATGTTTTCTGCTAACACCTCTCTCTCCATTTCTTCAGTAGAATATATTAACCTGAAATGAAAAACAAAACAAAGAGTACAAACACTTCCATAAAAGAGTCCCAGAATAAACTCCCTCCCTGTCGTTTCCTCCGTTATGTAACGGCAGCCTGTGAGCTCATCTCTGTCCTCCTGAAGGCTCTCTCCGGGTGACTGATCGGTACAAGTGGAACAAATCTGTTTCTTTCGAGTCTAATCCAGTCACAGATTTATTTCCAATTAGGCTGATAGACACGAATGCTGCTGATTGGCTGGGATCAAATGTTGGACCTCTCATTCTACAACATTGCAAACTGTGTGGCACTAAAATACAATCAAATCTAAATGTCCAAGAGGAGCTCTTACAGTGTGTCAGATGGCAGCAGGACTCTGGCTGCTGTGACCTCCTGTGTTTGCTAACACGGACGACTTTATTCTTGAGATCTACAGGTACTCTGAGTCACTGGGCGCGTTTTAAAATTGTGTAATATTTCACCTCATCACTTATTTCCCACGGGAACAGGTCTGCCTGCTTCTGTAACACCGACTTCTTAGGGAATTATTTCATCATAACCTAAACTGCCCATGAGAGCCTAAACTATACCGTTACTGGTGGCTAAAACAGATTATACTTGAATAATATTAGTATTAATATAATATTAATATTAATATCAACAATAATAATAACAACATATTTCTAAAATGTGGAGTGAAGTCAAGTAAAATATGTATATTTAGATCATTCTCTCCGCTATATAACAAACTGCGCACGTTGACCGCAAAGAGAGTGTCACGCGCAGTGAAGGCTATTATGTGAATGTATAACATGTTACCCCAGTTAGTGTTCCCCCTTTTTTGTCATCCACATAATAGAAACACAAGGTCTATTCAACAGGCAGCCCATAGTAAAGGCAGCGACCGACCACTGACCACGTTAAACCCATGCAAAAAAGTACCACCACCCAAAAAATTCCATAAATAAACTGTTGTTTTTTTACCTTCAGACAGAGACGTCGCTCCGTTTTTCTTGTGTGAATAAAATCTGGAGTTATTTTGTAAAATCCACCGACACAGAGCTGAGCTCCGGGGCAGGTAAACCTCTTACTGGAGAGTATTAGTGTCTCTGGAGCGCTCTGGACGGAGAAAGTAAAGAGCCGCTTCTCACACACACAAGGAGCGACGTCAGAGCAGCCGGCGCGACTACTGACTACATCCGGTGAGGAATTTCAAATTAAGATCCACATCTAAGACATTCTCTGCTTTGGGGGTGGGACATCTTGATACAGGTGGGTGGGGGAGTTGCCACTTGAAATATTATGAAACTTAATGTGTTAACCTTTACTGAAAAAGTGAGTCTTGTGGCCTACATTTGGAGAAACGTATTAAATTGCCTTTAGGTAACATTTAAATCTATGAATAAAACTTGTTTTTCTTGCATGCCTCCACGAAAAACATTCAACACACTAACTTACTGATTGACTGACGACCACATTTAATAATAATACAATTATATCACAACATCCCTTTACAAACTTGCACAACTTGTGCAGTACAATCCAAGTCTCATTTATCCAGTCATATGCTTAGTAAATAGGCTACATGCATTTTAACTACATTTTTACTTTTACTTAAGTAATATTTTGGATGCAGGCCTTTTACGTGTAGCAAGGTATTTCTACAACGTAGTATTGCTACTTTTTCTTAGGTAAAAAGCATGTCTGAATTTCTGTATATAAACAAGTCATGCATGGTTTTATTTTGAAAGAGAAATTCCTAGCGTCCGGTATGACTTTGGGTAGCAATCACTTCTGTGACACAGCAGAGCAGAGGATAAATAACCCATTAAATAAACGGGTGTTTGAATAAATCTGTGATAATTAAACCATCACAACTGCTGTGATAAATACGTTTTAGAGAGATAAAAAGTTACTGATCAAAACAAGTCAAAGTGCTGAGAGACTGTTGATGAGCTCCTCTTTGATCAACAGGTGTGTGAAATCATGAAGTCAAAGATGAAAGGGTGAGACATAATGTCAGGATGAAGCCAAATCAAAAGCTGCTGGACTGAGACCCACAAAGTCCTCTATCTTAGGGAAACCTGTGATTTATTCAGTGCCGAGTTATGATGTTTTTTTATGATTCTGACAAAACTACGATTTTGTTTAATGTCACTGTTAAGGTTACATTATGCCCATTGCTGCTTCTGTGTGGCCTGTTTTTCTCTCCTCTGCTCTGCAAATGAAACTGATAAGTCATGGTTTTCTGACCACCTGTCCAGCTCATCCAGCCAATCAGTTAGCTGTCTTACTGTTGACCTCTCGCTGTGACAGACGGTGTGGAGATGATGAAGACTCTGTTCTTTAATTTGATTAGCAGCAGGCAGACAGAAACTACAGTCCAACAGCCAAACAAACCTGATTTAAAGAACAGGAGCACTCACAGGTCTCTCAGCAGGCTGGTTATTGTTCATGCTGACAGCAAGTGCATCAGTTGACTTTTAGTCAGTTGAATAAATGTCTGGCTGTGTTAGAAAAGTCAGCTTTGGAATCTGCATCTATAGGAGTTTTCTTTTTTCTTTTCTTTTTCTTTTTTTTTTTTTTAAAGCTGCAGGAGTTTATGGGGCTAAATCAAAACTGCAACTGAATGGAGCATCATCAACAAACTTTTTTCACTAAAATACCTCAGTATTAGAGTCTGGCTTTGAAGAGAGCATAGAGAGGTTTTACTTGCAGTTCAGTTATGTTGAAACCTGAAGAGACATCCCTTTTCTTGTGCTGCTTTCAGACGCCTTTCACAAATATTTAAAACTTTGAACTCTGAGCAAACTGGTGCAATTTCTTTAAAAAACATGAAGAATAGAGCAATGGGCAACTTGGTAAGAAGTGTTCAAAATGTTGCAAGAAATCAATAGATTTAGAAAAACTATTTTTTTAAAAAGCTAGGGAAGAAAAAAAGCTATAGGGAAAATAACATGTGGACAAAATTCCGTATTTAAAATTATCTTACGAAATTATTATAATTTTTAAGCAACTTTCCAGGTTGTTTCCCTGTCTTTTTCTTCTTCTTGTTGTGTGGGGGTTTTTTTTAAAAACTTTTTTTATACCTAATTTTCAGGTAATTTTCTTGTACTTTTGGTAATATAATATAATATTCTGAATTCAAGGTAACACCACATCACTAATTCATATAGCAATAGTCATTTTGTGGGTACTGTATTCCTTTCAAATATATCATATGATGGCCAATGATTACATTAAAACTAATTCATTTATCTTTTAAATAAACAATATAATTACTATTTACTTTTGCAATACCTTTTTTCCCACTAAAGTCTTACGAAGGGTTCCTCTAACTATACATTATTGAATTTTATTTCATTTCATTTATTCTATTCTATAAATATTTGTATAAACATGTTCTGTGTGTGTTTAGCATGAAGGGGCTACAACTTACATTTCATTGTACAGTAGCATTTGGCAACAACTGCTTGTTGTAAAATGCTAAATAAATGAAGCTTGTGTCTGTCTGCAGCTACAGCAGCAGTATATCTGGGTCAAACTCGACATTTAGCTCATTTTCTCCACAGAGCTATTAAGTCTCTGCATCACGAGGAATAATTAGACATTTACGTGGGCCTTCAAATTTTTACTGCTGGCTCAGTGGAGAGCTGCTGGAGCATAAAGTTTGGAGGCTCGTTCTGGTGGCCCTGACAGGGTTGACTCTGAGCTTAATAACTGCGAGGTAATGAGGATTTAACAAATGGAGAATGCAGACGTTTGCTGTTCATAGGTCAGACTGCAGACACATCTTGTTTACAGCTCCTGTGGGATGCCTGCAAGGCAAATTAAACCCAGTCCCTCTTTACTCATCTACTTGTGTGTGCTCTGTGCTGTTTGCAAAGAAAGACGTGCGTCTTTTCCACTGAAGCAGCATCACACAATAAAACTGCAACGTGTCAAACAACATTTTAGTTTTGGGGGTGTGGAGTTTCAGTGTTGGGGGTTCTGGCACAACTTACAAGTTAAACTGTAGGAAAAGAAGTCAAATTGCTGCAATAAATAAAGTATAAAGGAGAACTTCATTGTCAGACTGATGTGTTTCAGCTTGTGGCCTCCTTGCGGCCTCCACCTCATTCTGAGGTGTCCCTTTCACATGTTTTCTTCTATTGCATTGTATTTTATTCTGTATTCATTATTTTCCTTGACATGTGAATAAATGATGATGACGATGACATTCTGAGCTACCATAGAAACATGGCAGACTCTGTGAACAAGGACTTGCTTCCTATACAACCTGCTCCTTCTAAGGTAATGAAAACAGCGATTCTTACTTCAAGGTGATTAAACACTAAAGAAAACATACTTATTATATTATATTCAATTTCTGCCCATATATTCCCCAAAATCCAACACACTCGACCTTTAACCTTTTGATACCTGAACAAATTGGTTGAAATTCTTTCAAAAACATGGAAAAAGGAGGAGCAACTTAACAAGAAATGGACCAAAAAAAGCGAGAAATTAGTAAAAAAGTTAAGGAAATTAGCTGAAAATAAGCAAAAAAGAAAGAAAGAAAATGAAGAAAAACTTCCTCTCTCTCTCTCTCTCTCTCTCTCTCTCTATATATATATATATATATATATATATATATATATATATATATATATATATATATATATATATATATATATATATATATATATATATATATATATATATATACAGATTTTTCCTGTAACATAATTTTTAATATATAGTATATATAGTTGCTCTTTTTTTCTGTATTTTTGAAAGAAATCAAAGCAATTTTCTCAGGTTTCTGAGGTTTAAATCCTAGTGAAAGCACAAGAACACTTTTAAAACATTTAAGGTTTTAAATGCAAGACTTTAACTTGTAGTGGAGTATTTTCACAGTATTTTTACTGAGGTAAGGATCTGAATAGTTCTCCCACTCCAGCTGTGTTGTATGTGCATGTTTGTCTCTCAGTAAAGTTGTTCTTTATACAACAAGTGTTGCTGGACTTGTGACCTCTTCAGGGTTTTGGATTTCTTCAGTTTGGACTTTCTTAACACCAGACAAACAAAAAGAGAACACACACTCGATATCTCTCTCACTCACAGTATCACTCTCACTGTGTGAGTGTTTGAAGCCGGCTGGAATGTGTAAACCAGATAAACAGCGAATTACTCTCTCTGATAGATGTGGTTACATCACACAGCAGGGACCCGAACACACACATACAGATATGACATCAGCTAAGTAAATCAAGATGTAATCAGTGCAGTGTGGGGTGGGGCCACATGGGGATCACTCTCTCTCTCTCCGGGCCTCATGGCGAGGCTCCAGGCCCCCAGGTGTCGCCCCATGCTGAGACCCCCAGAGAGGTTGGCGTTCGTCCAGCTCTGAGGGACAACATGGGGGGTGGAGGTTTGTGTGACAGAGTTCAACCCTAAGCAAGTTGTGTAGGAACAAAGAGAAGAAGAAAATAAAAAGTGGAGGACAGTATCTTCTTTTCGTTCGTCTGTAGTAAGAACAGAATGACAGGATGAAGGAAACAGCTCCTCTTGTCCGCTCTCTGTAACACTGCAGCATGTTGGTCCTGCAAACCGACCCTGGCAGGCAGGACGGCAGCCAGAGCCAATCTGTCCTCTCTCATTGTAAGTTATTATGCAACAGGCTCACTCAGCCAGGTGGTATTAATTCGTCCCCATGAGACACGCAGCTCACAGATTTCACAAGAAGAGAGCCAAGATTAAGGAAAACTCCCACTGCTGAATCGCTTCCAATCTTATTCCCAGAAAGTTTACTGACCTGCTGTTGCTTAAGAACTTGAACTTAACCCTTTAAAACCTGGAGTAGCATCACTTTTCTTGTGCTGCGTTCAGATGCATTTAGAAGCATTTAAACCTTTGAATCCTGAACAAACTGTTGTGATTTCTTTGGAAAACACGAAGAGAAGGCAATGAATAACTTGGTTATAAATGTTTCTCAAATTGTAAGAAGTTTTAGAAAAATATTTTATAAAAAGCTGGGAAAGAATGTTGAGAGAAATTTTAAAAAAGCTAGGAAAGAACTATATCTATTATGTCACAAAATTATTATAATAATTACATTTTTCAGCAGTTTTTCAGGTCATCTCTGTGTTGAAATTTTATATTTTTAGTTTTACTTCTATATATTTACTTTATATATAGTTATTACTAATTTTTAGGTTGGGTTTTTTTTTTTTTAGGAAATCAATTAGTTCAAGTTTCCCCCTTTTTTTCGGAAAGTATGACTATATTTGTCAGAATATGACAACATCTCCTGTGTAAATACTCCGTATCTACTTCTCCCAACACTTCACTGAGGCTGTACAATAATTTTAAAGGGATAGGTTGGGGTTTTTTTTAAGTGGGGTTGTATGAAGTACTTATACATAGTCAGTCTATTACATTCAGTCGATGTCAGTCATCACGCCCCCAGTTTGGAGAAGCGGGCTGGAGTAATGATACTGAAGCTCAGTGGTGTACTGCTGTGGTCAGGAGTCAGCAGAAAAACGTATTTTGGCCACCTAAATTAATTTAAAAAATAACCAGTTTAAGTGTACGTTGCACTGAGAATATTTCCTCCAGTTTAACTTTTCTTCAGACAGGGCATTGTTTTCCCAATGCAAGGACATTTTCAACAGCTGTCCTTCTTGTTAGTGTTAATTGCTAGCTGCTGCTAGCTTCTTTTTACATTTCCCCCTAAGGGTTGCACACATAACACGCGTCAGAATGTCACACCCGCCCTGCCAGCTGTCCCTTTTACACAGACACCGTTTTGGCGCTATTACCTCCAATGCCATCTTAAAGGCAAGACAACTCTGTCTTTATACAGAATGGTTTTCTAAGAACGTCTTAGAACGTCTATCTATCTATCCATCTACTGGGGTGCAACATGGGGGTTGCAGTTTAAAGAATGATAACATGTCTTTTTTAGAGTTTCTGATGAATACCCACTCCCTTATTGTTATCCGTTGTGTCATTACATCTTTATCTGGATTAGTGTCTTAAAGTACTTCAAGATAAACCCTAAAATTGTTGTTTATAAAAATCTGACTTGAAAATCACCATAAAAAAAGAAATCTAAATGGCTTCGACACTCCTGACCCACATCGCCCTAACATCCAGCCCACTGTGGTTTCTGGTGAGCGTGGGGTTGTATTTCCATTTCCGGGCAGTGAAAGTCATGAACGACACAACTGAGTGACCTCATAGCCTGGAATTCTGGGAATCTGTGAGTAAATGAGCCTTCATATGTTTCCATTTAGTTTGCTGTGATTGAAGAAAACTGCAGAGCCTCAGGGGTGACAAGCTGAAGAAAGAGAGAGGAAAAGAGGACAAGAAAAAGCAGAATGAGGGACTGGGGGAAAACATCAAAAGGAGGAGAAAAAATGTTTTAACAAGCTTTTTTTCGTCTTTACAGCTTGCATTTGGGCACAGAAATAAATAAAATAATAATGACCTGGAGTGAAGTGAAAAAGGAGAAAAGAGGCCCTGTCATCAGATAGATGACCTCAGAGAGGAAGTTGTTTCCAGCTGGTTTTTCTGCGTCAGAGCAACACTGTTTGTGCGCTCTGATACCCATACTCCTATTCAGTTTGCCTCGAAACAATTCAGTATGTCACAATATACTGTGCGTCAAATGCGAAAATGGCAGAATCCTCTACTACATATTTTGCAAATATGCAAACCAGCATGCATTTCTGGCAATTCTGATCCACAATCCTTTGCATAATGAAACATTCATCATATCTACTGAGTCATAGACAGATGACAGCTCAGCTCGTTGTTGGCTTTTCTGAAGCTGCAGTGACGAATAACCAGAAGAATGGATAGTAATAACAAGAATAGGAATTCTTTTAGTGAACTTTTTCTTCTTACTTCAAATTCCGTGCTTCAGACTACAAGGGACACATGAGCAAGAGGGTCAAAGTTCAGGGTGCAGTGTTATGACGAATTGGTTTATTCCAATTGTGTGCAGACTCCACACAATAGTGCGTATTTTGTAAGGGCAGCTGTGGTACATACTAAAAGTAAAAAGAAAAACATTACACTTGCATGCTATTACGTTTCATTTTTCATTTCCTTTACATTTCAACAATTGGTTAAGTTTAGACACAAAAACCACTTGGTTGTGGTTCACAAAAGTTCATGTTTTGGCTCTAATTACCTGGTTTGTGAGGCAAAATCTCAGCAGAAAAAACAGCGATGTCTCAGAGCCAAAAACATCTGCTTTTCATGCCTAACAGCTGTAAAAACAGCAATGGCTTGCTATAAAATACCAATGTTGGGTGCCTAGAAAGTTGCTGGAAACACAGCAATGACTTGCTCTCAGAGGTCTGCAGCTTTGCAGGTATGTTGCTTACTTGTCACAGTTTCACCGTGAAAGTCATCTCATATACTTTATCACATTAGACGCTTTATAATGTATGTATAAAACATACCAATGTAATGTATTCATGGTTTACAGACACATGCAATGCCAACTTATTTTTTTCCTTTTTCTTAATGGATGTGATTGATAAAAAGTGATACTGGCTCTTAAAACTGTGTCACATGACCTGTAGTTTCTATTTTGGCTATTTTGCTAAAATCGCTGCACAGCCTATAGCTGTTCCTGATTTGCAAATTCTTCACACTTCTTTTTTTTGCATTATTTAACACATAGTCAGAGACATCACAAACTACAAAGTATGTACTATAATGCTGATAAGTGTCAGTTGCCCGAACAGCTATTTTCAACTTACATCATGCTCAGGCCGCAAAGGGCAACCCAAAGATTTAAATAATGCAAGTTATTTACACATGTGCAATTTACTTTAAATGAGAAAAAATGTACTGATGGTCAACTGTGGGAAAAGAACTAAAAGAAGTTAGGAACCTGAGAGATGACCTCTTGAACCAGTTCTCCTCTATGTTTGCAACACAAACAATATGTTTTGGAAATGTTATTGAGGCACATTGTAAATCTAGCTTGTAGATTGTTAAGGATTATAAATAAAGCAAAAGCAATGTCATCACCCTAAATATAGTCTGCATTTGTGTCACTTGACTTCAACAAAAGAATAGTTTGGTTTTTTTTCTATTTTTTGGTGACATTTTTAAAATTAGCTGACCATCTCAGCTTCCACAGCTTTCAATTATGGCCCCGGGGGCAAAGTTATGGGCTTATATGCTGCTGGGCTGAGACTGTGAATGCAGTGTAGGTCTTTCAGTGGTGCTTTTCCGGAGGTTGAGCGGGCGGTGGAAAGCAAAACAATGAATGATGTAAAAGGACCGAGGGCAGAATAACACAGGACACCGTAAATGTGTCATTCCAGCCTCAAAATACTAAACTGAGAAATACACACATGTGCACAAAGAGCACAGAATTATTTCACAAGCTGCAGAGAAGCAACAGAATTGAAGCATGAACAGAAACCTTTAGACCAGCGGTGCTCAACTTACAGGCCAAACCGGCCCCCGTAGGATGCCAGGGGGCCCTCCAACCATTTTTTAATTAACAATAAAAAAGTGATTCACACTGGGAATTGTTTTTTTTACCTTAAGTGTACAGAAGGTGCCAGAGTGCACAAAACAGCATCAAAATAGAGCTTGTTTATTTAAAAAGAAAGTGCCAGTGGAGGATCCCCTGCATCAATGACAGAGGACCTAGCTAAGCCCCTAATGTCCTAAAATCCTTAAAATGTCCTAAAATCCTTGAAATGTCCTAAAATCCTTGAAATGTCCTAAAGTCCTAGAAATATCCTAAAATCTTGGAAATGTCCTAAAATCCTATAAATGTCCCAAATCCTAGAAAACCCTAAAATCCTAGAAACATGTATTGTGCTGGCCTCTGGTCATTTTGCAAAATTCTTCCTCCCCTCTCGTCCTCCTCATCCGGATCCTGATCCTCCTGTCTCTTTAGCCTCCTTCCTTTCCCACAATCCTTTCTTTCTCTCCTCTGGCCTCCCTTCCTCTTTCTATCTCTCTCTCTCTCTCTCTCTCTCCCTCCTCCTCTCTGTCAAGGCTCAGGGGTCGTCCGGGGGATCAGAGCCCCTGCCCGCCTGGAACAAACACACTGAAATAGACAAAGGCAGAGAAAGAGAGGAAGGGACGTGGCCGGATGATCACCTCTCTACTTATTGCTGAGCCTGAATCATGCAGGGACACAGTGTGTGTATATCTGTTTTAAAATCTTCAGAGGGAGGACAGTTTTGGAAGTGTGGAAATGACTATTTGAGGATTAAAGGAATACAGAAGGGCAGTTGTGAGGGTACTGGGTTTTGGGTTGGGTCGTAACTGTCTACATCATTTTTTACACACTTTCAAACTTTTTTTTTTTTTTTGGTTGTTTTTTTTAATTGCAACTAATCACTTAATTTCAATAGTTAATTACGATTAATCAATTTTTTTATTGCATGTTTTCAATTCTATCATTTTGCATTTCAAAACAGTTTTGAAGTCCATATCAACATGATAAAGCAAGTCTTACCAGATTGTCTTGATTGGGAATTAAATGACAACATTTGTTGATTAAGTTTGTTTTCACCTATTAGGCAGCGCTGTAGTTAACTTCTTTGATTTAGTTTCAGTCACAGGTCTATGGCGATTTGCACACACCCCAAAATAGTGCTTTGCTGGCTATGGCAATGCAGTTGGCTGCTGGAGTCAATCCAATTGCTCACCTTGTAGGTGGGAGCAATTTCAAGACCGTTTCGGGACCCCAATATGCAGAAATATTCAATAGGAGAAAATAACACATTTATACTGCATGGAAAATAATGTATGTTTTCTGCCCAAAATTGCATGGGACAATCATAAAGTGGGAATGTCTGTAAACGTTAGACTCATGGGTTACACAGAGCCCATATTAGGGACCCCTAATATGGCGATGCTGTTTTTCATTGTCAAAATGTATCCAAAGAGAGGAATCACCTGCGATTAAAAAAAAACTATGCTTTATGTGCAAACTCTAATTGCATCATGATTAATGTGTTAAAGCTGACAGCCCTGGAATTCAGTGCAAATTTCTGGGAAATATCAGCTTTTTCTTACAAACAGTTAGTTCAGAAGATTAATACCACTTTCATGTCCACCAGCAATCAGCTAATTTAGCATAACATAAAGACTGCAAACAGGTGAAACAATGAGCCTGACAGAGTAAATGTAGGCTTCTCTACCACTTTCCACTGGTACATTTCCCAAAAATCTTTTCCTTGAAGACTTGGTTCAAGGTCGCGTAGTTTCATGTTAATGCCAGGGGGAGGGGGCTGCAGTTATTAGAAAAAACATACAGTATGTGTTTATGTGTGTGAGATTGACAGATAAAATAAACTTAGGAACCTTAATGGCCAAACTGCAAGATAAACAAACATCTAACTCATGCCTTGCTGACGCTGGGCAGTTTCCAAAAGGGACAAGGTGTGTGTGTGTGTGTGTTAGTGTGTGTGTGGCTGTGTGTTTGCAAAAGTAACACGTTTTCAGGTAACAATGGGAAACTTGGCAGATGAAAGACTTAAAACTCTCACCAATATTTTTTCTCAGTAAAACATCACGACTGAGAAGTAGACGCCATTTATGAGTGTGTGTGAGTGTGTGTGAGTGTGTGTGTGTGTGTGTGTGTGTGTGTGTGTGTGTGCATGTGTGTATGTGTGTATGTGTGACATTGAAAATAAGAAGTGTGCATCTCCATTCTTAAACAACACCCACGAGAGGTGAGTACAACATCCTGTACCAGTGTTCACTTTGTGGTAGCCACATGCTTGTGGTGCCTGTTTGTGTATGTGTGTGTGTGTGTGTGTGTGTGTGTTTCTGTTTGTGGGAGCGTGTGTTTGGGAACATGCCAGTTTTAAATTTGACCTGTGGTCTGGTTTAGTCCGCTCCACAACAGGAAGTTAAGATGTTGATGTTGGGAGTTTCTGGGAACGGAGGAGACGAGGAAAGACGCACTGACAAACCAACACAAGTTGTGTATCGACGTCATTTGAAATAGTTGAGTTAAACTCAGGGGAGCTGAGTTCTTTAGTGGATAAACTGAATCACAATTTGAGGCCGGTGAGCCAAAGTACTAATACCACAATGTAGAAATACTCTTTTACTAGTAAAAGTCCTGCTTTTGAAATTTTTCTTAAAGCAGGGGTAGGCAGAAATCTGGAAAAGGCAAAAAACAGTCAGAGTCTGAAAATACCCCCTCGTGCTGCAGCTCTCCCCTCCATGTCGTAAGCATCTCCGACCAGACAACCACGAGCATATGCACGCGCATCATACAGTAACCCAGTGTTTCCAAAACATTGACTTCTTTCTTTTTTTTTTTTTTTTTTAGATTTTTTTTTGGGTGTTTTTGCCTTTCATTGATAGGACAGCACAAATGTGAAAGGGGGAAAGAGAGAGGGGGCAACGTGCAGCTAAGGGCCGGACTCAAGACCGTGGTGAGGATGCAGCCTCTATACATGGGGCGCCTGCTCTATCCACTGGACCACCAGGCGCCCCTATTTCATCTTTTTTCATTGTAGACTACAATTTTCATTGTAGTTAATTCACTCAGCCCCTCCTCAGACCAAAAATGAGAAAAGACTGCGCTGCTAGCCTCCCCACCGTTTCTCCGCCTCACTCCCCACCACTGTGGACTGCTTCACCAGGAAGAGAGCGGTCAGAAGCTAGAAAGAAGTAACTACAGCAGCTTGAATATGGCCAGCACAACCCCCCAGTGTCTGGTGTCACAGCAGGCTGGTGGCCAGCGGCACCACCGGGTTGTACTTGTGTAACTGCAGCAACAGAAAATTTGCTGATATGGTGGCGAGTTGGGGCTGTGCAGCCCCTGGAGCTGGGGTTTGCATTGGCTGGATTTGTGTTGCTGCAGCCGCTGACTGGGGGTCTCTCTTCAGAGCTGCTGCTCGCCCAGTGAGGTGGTCTGCTGCGACAGAGAGTGAGCATAGACTGTATATAAAGATGGACAACATGACAGTTCCCCCCAAAGTGTTACTTTTCAATCTCAATCACCCCCTGGTGTCTGTCTGCAGTATAGGTCATAAAGCCCGCCCCTCCATGTTAGTGAATGGACATGGGCCAAACTAAAAGCTCAGTACACGCCAAATAAACTTTTCCCAAGATGGTCTCTGTTACTGAAGGTAGCTCTCATCACCCTGATGTTTGTTCAAGTGATTGCTTTTCTAATAACTTCTATTTTAATGAGTAATTCAATTCTGCAAAAAGGAGGACAACAGTGACAGCCAATCCGTGCGCTTGTGTTTAATGGCACTGCTCGTGATTAGTCGCATGGGTGTTTTGGCAGGAACTCCCCTACTACGGATATCGCTACTGCCAGTCTCTGGCTCCGAATGACTTCACCAGTGCAAGATGGCAGCGGCTATAGCCGGGATATTTTAGCTTCACTTAAGCATAGCGGGGTAAGTCGGGAAGCGTTGTCCATCTTTATATACAGTCTATGGGCGTGATGTGCAGGACACAGTGTGATTTGAGGATCTAGTCGATGTTAGCTACATAAACTTATTGTCACACTCTCTTCTAAGGCCCAGACACACTAAAACTAGTTGCGACGAAACCTCCTACTGCGTCTCGGCCTAAAATTTGCACACGGACACACCAAACACACCAGTGCCTGCACTAGAGGGTATTACTCTCTATACCAGAAGACGGCGGCCATCTGTAATCATCATTCAAAAGGGGAAACCGGAGGAATGTCTTAATGCTAGTTAGCCAGTTAGCACATTAACCACATAATGTTAAAAGAACAAAGCATATTTACTGTGCCCCACTGACCAACAACACAAACCATCATACAAGGTGTCTGCTAAAGCGCTCAATGGCTAAAGGAAAACAATCTTACATTATATAACAGGTTTTTCAGTCTCATTCCCCCTGGACCGTTTGTTCACTTTCCTCCACAGGACAACCACACAGGACAACACACAGGACACTGCAGCAACTAGGAAGACAGACGCTCACTAACAGCCCAACACTGGCCAACAGCTGACTGCTGGCTTGGTGTGTCAGGGCCTTTTGCCTCTCTTTCAGATAAGTCCTCCTTCCTTTCTGGGCTACTTTGCAGTAAAGTTAGTTGTTGCCAATGCTGGAATAACAACTTTTTTCTGCATGGTTCTCCGTCATTGAATCAAGCTTTCATGGAAGGGGTGTACATGCGCATGTGCATTTGTAGAGCTGCAAATAGAAATGCCCTCTCTCTGCTCAATAATTTTATTTGGCTTGAATGAAATGATCAGACAGGCTTTTTACAGGCCTGCAACAGCCATAGATACCAGATTTTTTTTCTTTTTTCGGAGCAATTAATTTATTGATAGCTATCCTGATGTATAAAGAATTTCATTAAAAATAACAACAAATGCTTCGAAAATAAACTGTCTACTCTTGTTTTAAGCACAAGTATATTTGAATACAATTAGAAAACATACTTTAAGTACTAAAAATAAAATTACTCAAGAAGCATAATGGGTTTTTTTTCATAATTATAATCCTCATTTGTATTTCTGCTTTATTCGTATTTATGTGGCTTTATTCCTCAAAAGTATCCTTCCCCTCGTCTTCTTAGAGCTGTACAGAGCACACCCTGCTGACTGCTGCTCTGTAAATAAACATTTACAAAACAGCATGAACACCCACACCACAATCTAATAAAACCTCTCAAATTACACTCACCATATGTTTAATAAACTGACTTAATTCAACCAAAAAATAACATCAGAATAAAAATAAGCCATGCAAGATTAATTATTACTGACCCATCAAAACCAAGTGGTGCAACAGCATCAGCAAAAATAGAGAATGTGCAGATGTTTCTGAAAATACACTACAGGATTTAAATTTTCAATTGATGGATAATTATCATTACACAAAGGAAAGTGAGAAGAACAGCAGACAGACAGACTGACTGTGTCCTGACTGAGAATATCATGTTCCTTTCGTCTCTGACAGGAAATCACAGCATTGTTTACTTGGTTAGCAAAGTGATCCATCAAGGAGGAGAAATGGGCTCGTCCCCCTCTGACCAATATGGAGCACAAAGAGGAAAACAGGGGAAAAGATATGGAAAGAATTTTTTTTGAGGAGAGCGAGGACAGTGACCACTAAACCACAAGTGGAACACATGGACCTGAACGACAGTAACCTCGCAAACTAAGAGAAAGGAGAGGAAGAGGAGGTGGAGGAGGAGGAGGAGGAGGAAGGAAAGGAAAGGAGGAGTCTTCCCAGGACGAGAGCCATGATGGCTGGAATTCTCTCAGCAGGGACAGGAAGCAGGGTGTCTGTGTGTGTGTGTGTGTGTGCGCGTGTGTGTGTGTGTGTGTGTGTGTGTGTGTGTGTGTGTGTGTGTGTGTGCGCGCGCGCGCGTGCATGCATGTGCATGTGTGTGTGAGTGTGCATGTGTGTGTGAGCGTGCACGTGTGTGTGAGTGTGCACATGGGAACTGCAGACTTGGCAGTCCCAGACTTAAAGTATGACACAGTGATGGAATAAACACTGTTATCCTAACATTAAAAACACACACAAACACAGACAGACAGACAGACACACACACACACACCAACATGAACTTAAAGAAATGACCACGTGTTTAAGCGTCTTTTAATTCTCACTCAGTACATTTATATGAAGTTAGAAAAAGTTGAATTATTGTGTTAGTCCGACTGAAACTGGACTTTTAAAATATATGTAAACATGTTAGTCTGACTGAAATTGTACTAATTCAAATTTCTCAAAGTCGAACACACCTTGACAATGTGGTTGAAAATCAAGTTACTCTCAACTGAACCTGATCTGGCCAAGGCGTTCTGTGCATGCTTTATAGTCCACAATCTGGGTTTTGACCTGAAAGTTGAACAGCATGAATTCGTGGAAGAAAGCTGGGAAAAACAAAAGAAGAAAGGAAGAAAACAAAACAAGATGAAGGTAAAAAGTAAAGCGTGGAGTGCGTACCAAATGTACAGCACTAAAAATTTACCCATATTGTCACCGTTCAATGCAAACTGTTTGCGGCTTGCTAACTTGTTCTGTATGTGACATAATAGGTCAACAGGAAGAAGGTCCAATAGCAACTAGCTTAAAGGAGGCATATTGTCACCTGCAGTGGCAGAGAAAGACATACTTTGTCAATAAATGGATTCTCCCCTGGTGCTTGTATACTGGGATAAGCACAGTAATCCAATTTAATGGTCTAATCAAGCTATGACTGTACCACTTAACTGTGCATGTAAACATACTGAGTCCACACGAACCTAGATAACTATGTTCTGTCCACACTAAGGATATTTCATGTTACCAAACTGTAATGTCCAACTTGACGCTGGTGTTACTTTAGTCGCCCACAGTGTGTGTTCACTGATCCTCTGAAAGCATTATGACCCTGCAGAGTCTAAGAACTCATCTGAAACAGACATCTCCGCTGCTAGTTAACCAGTTAGCACAGTAACAACACAACCTGATGTTGAAAAAACAGATGATGTTTACCTTACATTAGCAAACAATAACAATCTGTTTCTGCTAAAGAGCTTTAAAGCTAAGAAAAATCATCTAATCTCATATAACAAGTTTGTTTTGATCTCACACGATCTTGACTTTAGTTGTTTGTTTACATTTTTCACTTACATTTCGCTTATTGTGTGCTGAGCTGTACTGCCAATCAGAGAGATTTCATTCAGGGACGGACTCTACCACCAATAAAACATGCTGAATCAGCCAAAAAACAGGGGACAATGGCTGACAAGGGCCAACAAGGGCCAGCCAGAGCGGACAACGGCAGATGGGGCAAGACACACTGCAGAAACTAGGCAACAGACACTCAACAACAGCTCAAAATTGACCAATTTAAAAGGGTTGCCTGTTTGTTTGGTTTTTTTTTTACAGTGTAATGTTATTTATTTAATTAGTAAGTTAGTTAGTTAATTATTTTTTATTTTCATGTCATGCCATTTCTGGCCCATCCCACCTGAGATTACAAAACACCACAATGCAAAACGTGTCGTCTTCTGGTTTTACAGATAACAGCAGAAACGAAAAAAGTAGGTACATAAATAAATTAAGTTACAAAATAATATATGACCAATATTCTTGCAAAAATTAATAGTATAGTGAAAAACAAATTTTACAAACAAAATGTGTCATGTATATATTTTTTACTTCTGTTTCCAAGTTTTCTCCTACTGCACTTTTTTATGTCTTTATGTGTAAGAGATTTGAAGTGGATTTCAACTTCTGTGTTTTTTACTTAAACATCACACACAAACATCAGCTTAAAACTTCAGACTTCACAGTGTGCCCTCAGAGGTACACACTTTTCAAACAGTCTGCCATCGGTTGGTTGTAGAATTTGTATGTTCATCAACGTTGAACCTGTGCAGATTAACGTCATGACTTTAAGTCTGGGACTGTGGTGATTCCATTCAGTTTGCTTTGGTGTGGAATTCCACATTAATGTTGGTCTGACAGGGAAAGACTGACGTGATGTGAGGTGTGTAATTACTGTAGATGAGATGAGGACACAAACACCCACACGTGCAGTCACACAAGCAGACACAAACACTGAATTGTGTGAGGTTCAGCGCAGCAGTATAGACGTACAGGAACATGCTCATACTCTCATATGCACGCACACACACACACACACACACACACACACACACACACACACACACACACACACACACACACGCAGAGGCACCACAAGCATGTGGCTACCACAAAGGCTCCTGTCACATGTAGAGCAGATACATACCAACATAGTGATGTCAGTTTGTTCATCTCAACCTCAGACTGCTGATCTATTCATCAGAAACTCTGCAGCTCAAGGCCACACTGAACACTGACCAGACTTTTTTTCTGTCTCTCATACTCAGTAAACTTAGATTTCTGCTTCTCAAACAACAAACAATCATTTATCCTCTGAGTCTCCTGATGACACAAGTGGTTCTGTGAAACTACATTAACACCAAACACACCTAAGCACAATCGCAGCACACTGAAATACTTCGTAAAACATATTCAGATGAACTTTCTTTGAGTGTGTTTGGGATTTTGAGCAGCACTGATCACCATGCCACAATTTGCACAAAACCAGCCAAATTGCCAGAGGAAAATGATGAAGTTTCTGAAACCATAAATACGTTACATTTATATGTTTCATACGTGTCATATATGTTTCTTAAGTGACTTATTATAGGAGCTGACTTTGTCATCAGAACCAGTGCAGACCACAGTTTGAGACCAACAAAGAACAAAACCAGTTGTGATTTAGTGAGACACTGCACTTTTTCCAGCTTCCTTGAAACCTGGAGCGATACCATTTTTTCGTGCTGCTACGCTGTTACACCTTTCACAATATCTAACCCTTTGAACACTGAACAAATTTATGCTATTTTTTTCAAAAACAAATTAATAAATGTTTCACAAACTGCAAGAAATTAGTAGACTTAGAAAAATATTTTTTAAAAAGCTAGGGAAAAATGTCAAGGAAATAATGAAAATGCTAAGAAAAGATGTACAGCAAAAAAAAAGAAAAAGAAAAAACAAAGGAAAACCTATATTCATAATTTATCAAAATCATATTTTTAAAATGTGGTTACCAAATTATTATATTTTAAAGCACTTTTTGAGTAACTTTTTAGTTACTTTTTTTTAATTTTTTCCCCTACAAATTTTAGATAATTTTCTATTACTTTTGACTAGTTTCTTGCAAATTTTTAGGTCATCTCTTTTTCACCCTGTTTTTTTTTTTTAAAGAAATCAAAGCAATTTTCTCAGGTTTCAAAGGGTTAATCCCCCAGTTTTTAGTGACCCATGGCTCTTTTTCCAGTGATTTTTTAGCAGCCAAATGTTGGACTTTTTGAGAACCCACAGCTCTTTTTCCAGTAGCCTTGTTGCCCCCAATCATTGGTGTTTTTTTTTTTTAAATCAGTGTGCAGCTCTTTATCCTGCAGCTTTTTAGCCACCAAACATAGGTGTATTTTGGCAATCCACAGCTCTTAATCCAGCAGCTTTTTGGCCCCGAAGAAGAGATTTGCACTCTTTGGAAAAAACTATTTTCAGGTTATAAAATCAGGTGGAAAATCAGGAAATTATTTATCTTAACTGAGGGATATATATAATTTTAACTAAAACAACAGCAAGCTAGCTCTATTAAGATAATAAGCTTAACTATTATAAGATTCTAAGATAATAAGCTAATAAGTTACTATTTCACCAACAAGACACACAAAGAAGCAAAAGAAGAGTTTAAAACATCTTCTTTTTTGCAAAATATGACAAGTAATTATTATAATAATTGTTATAATAAATATTACACTGCTATGTGACGCAAATCCAACTCTGTTCTTATAACATGAGAGCAATTAGTTGATGCTTGAATGCGTTAGAAGTCTTATCTTTCGCTGAAGATAACAGCCAAAGAACGGCTGACCCTGAGGTGTTTGTGCAGACAGACTGCTCTGAGGTCATCATTTTACTATCATACATGACTCTATTATTGCAGACAAAAGCATGAAAACAATCTGATGTTTGTTCCTCCAATTAGACAAGATTATGCAACATCAGAGAGCACAAGTTGAAAATATAACAGCTGAATAAAATGCTAAATATTAGGCTCTGTCCTCTCCTACAGCATCTTGACAGTAAGTAGGATTTCGGCTCACCTTCAAACTCTGACTGCCCAGTTACCCGTCACATCACGGTCCAATTTACTATTTATTTACTTACTGAACTGTGACAGGTGATTAAATTTCATTTAATCACATTATTTTGTTTCAGCCTAAAAAAGTTAAAGTAGAGCAACATGTCACTTTCTCCTCTATTAAAGTCCATGTCTTTGATTACATACATTTGAGATTGATAGAAATATGTAACAAAAAAAGCTAGATGGAAACATTTTGTGTATCTCTCAATTGAGAAGAATCCAAAATATGAGCCTGTTTAACTGAAACTCAGAGTGTTTGTCAGAACCTTTCGATTTGTTCCAGTTTTGGCATTTTGTTTACATAGAACTGGATGATAGCTGGTGCCTTTAACTCGTACAACTATAATATGAATATATAGCTTAATAATTTAAATATTTAATGTGTGTATGTATTGTATGTATGTATTTCTTTTAACTCTGTTTGTCTTTGTTTTTTATTGCTGTTTCTGCTGTAAAGCAGTTTGTAATCTTGTTAAGAAACATGTTAATAAACCTGTTTCTGTCAGCTCAAACCAAAAATTATCCCTGCAAGATCAAATTTGGACCAACTGGAGCACATGGTGTGTGATCATTGGATTCATTTCAGCAAAATTAGCACATTTTAAACATTTTTTCTTTAGTAAAAGCAGCATCCCTGGTCCCTTCAAACAATTTTAACTTTAAGTCTGTCAGAGGTGATCTCAGTGGTCTTTTAAATGACCGACCAGGTTAGTTGACGGAGCACAAAAGCTGATGTTTTAGATCGTCACAAGCAACATGCACGTCTGTCTGATATAACAACAATCAAGTCACAACACAGTGATGTCCGTGGAGTTTTATCTGCTAGGATGTCGGCTCCAGCAAACAGTGTGATAAAATATCTTACAAACTGTGTGGATATTTTGCAGTATAAAGGCAAACTCAGATGCATTTCAGCTGGCCATGAGTGGATTTTTCAAGTGGATGATGCAGTTTGAAACCCATTCAGGTGGTGCACTGTCACAATCAATGTTGCTGCTAATCACTAACATATCTATGATCATTAAAAAAAATTTACTTTTCATGTAGTATATTGAAAATAATTCTTTTTTTTTCAGTATTTTATGGCATCATGAGAAAAACCTGGCATTTAAAGGGTTAAAATTCTCAAAATTAATGAATATTTGATACTTATGATTAGGACTGTTGTTTAAAAATAAACTCAATGAAAGTTGAAAATCATAAAAAATGTATAATGTGTTTTTTGAAGCCTGATTTTGAAAAGTGCATTTTGTGTGTGTAATATAAAGCGGGCCCGAATGGTTAACCAGATGCTGGTATCTGCAGCAGCTCACAACAAGCAGCTCACAGCGACAGACAGACAGACTCCCAGACCGGAGAGCGTGGGCGCCGGGGAGAGAAAACTATGACAGGAAAACAATATGTGCTTCACTTCAGGTTTCTGTTTGACGCAGATGATGCATAAACCGAGCTGTCTTAATGCTGTTTAATTGTTTTTGGGCAAAGAAGGTCTTTAATGGTAATTGCTCAGGGTGGAATAAATCTCCATTAACCTTAAACCCTGATGTCATTCATGAAGCAGTGATTCCCAGGATAATGAGTCATACTGACACAAACGGCCAGTGAGACACATAACACGTCTCCTGAATGGAGACTGAAGGACGCTCAGCCCAGCCAGTGTTCACACATGACGCCCCCACAAGCCCGGAAACAGCACTGCAGCTGACAGGCCGTCAATCTCCAAATCCCAGCTGAAGTCCTCCTCTAAGAGGATCACACCTTCTAAATATACACTCACCACAGGTAGCCTCCCTGAACACGGAGCTAAGCAGATTACTGATCAACGATATAGTGAGCACACAACTCCGTGTTTGCAGGGAACTCTGGGAAAACCCCTAGAGGGAAATAGCGCAGGAAAATAAAGAACATGGGCCCCCTAATATTTTCAAATTATTCCTGCATGTTGGTTGCGCATGCACAAATTTGTCAGATTCATACAATGGTATAGTTATCAACAGGTAAGGGTGCTGCAATCTACCCTCTGTCCCCTTTTTTTCCCCACAAAAATAAAGCTATTAAAGCTGTGTGAAGGGAGGGTCATGTTAGCAGAAATGAAATATGTGTTTTTTTAGTGTGTAATCACCTGAAAATAAGAACCACTGTGCTTTTGTTACCTTAGAATGAGACATTTATATCTGCATAGGGAGCCAGCCCTTGTCCACAGAGATCACCATGTTGCAACGTCTTGTTTCTACAATAGCCCAGAACAGACTAAAAGAAGTCCCTCCATGACAAGCAGTGTAGGAAAAGCACTTTGTTTAGCATTTTTACCTGTTTAAATCACCTGGTCTTACCAGCTCCTGGTAAAAACCTCCTGAACAATGAAGAAAATCTCATCAGAAGGAAGTTTTCAGCTAGTTGCAATCTATAATCCTCAGCAATAGATGCCACTAAATCTACGCAAATCTTACATACTGCTCCTTTAAAGGTGCAAAATTGAACTATGGAACTATATTTAAGGTATCATTCTGCCTTTGTATGCTGTTATTAGATGCATGACAGAAACAGAAGATGACAGGGAATGTTTTTACTTGATAAGTAAAACAAAAAACAAAAAAAAAAACTACAACTACCAGAATGCACTGCCCCACAAAGGACCAAAAAGCGCTCCTACTGGTGGGAGACGTAATGCAGCTATGCTGTGTCATCACAGGAAACAACATGTCGACTCAAAGTAAAACATTAATATAGCAGCAGCTGCTTATACATTTTTAATATGGCTGCAGTGTGATGATCTGCAGGTGTGATTATGTGTATGAACAGGTGTGTGAATGTATGAGACTATGTATACCTGAGCGTATGTGTGCAGGTATACGATCATGTACATATGACAGTTGTCTGCGTGTATATAGTATGTCTCTTCTCATTATTGTAAAAAGAACTCCAAATAAATCATCACATTAGATTATGAAGACAAATCTGCCCACATTACGACACAAAGCTACAGTCAAAACATATTACAGCTCAAGTCAAAACAGAAGTATTGCTCATGTGACACCTCAGCAGACGCTCTGATGGTTGCACAGTACAGGGATCCACCCGCTGGATTCTAGAAATTTCCAGAGGAAAATGATTCATGCAGCAGGTGCAGTGTGTGGTAAGATCTGCCCTCTCTGCTGTGAGCTCAGCTCTTAACAGCTGCTCCGACTTGCAGCTAACACTGAGCTTCTAGTTTATGAGGTAAACCCTGAGGACGACACAAATACCTCCCTGATGAGGAGATGTGCGTCATACCAGGAGAAACTTGGCCTGGAACAGAATACCCACACAAATAAGAGAAGCAACTTCTGTAGGTAGTTTTAAGAAGCAGCTCAAGACCCAGTTCTATGCTCCTGCTTTTAATTAATTCCTTCTTCTACTTATTTTTATTGCATATTATAGTAGTTGTTATTTCTTATGAACTTGTTATATGTTTTTCATGCACTTTTACTGTTTTTACTTTTGTTGTTTAATATTTCTTTTGTATTTTTTTTCCATTTAATTTTGTTTTCCACCTCTGGCCTGTATTTTATTTCATTTTATTTCATTTATTAATTGATATATTCATTTATTTTTATATTTACATATATAATATTTCTATATATACTATACACTATTATTACTGTTATAATTTAGGTTTTAATTTTTAGCACTCACATGCTTTTTGAGCTCCTTTTTAAGTATGAAAGGTGCAATACAAATATTGATGATTATTATTTTATTTATTTGAATCTTATCATGCCTATGAACCAGCTGCCTTCTCTGGAGGTCTGAAGATGGCTCCTGTGTCAATAACCAGTAGAGCTGTGGGACGCCTCACTGCTGGATGAGGATGTTACAGACTCTGTTACACTGTGGACATGTTTGTGTGTGTGATCGGAAACCTTTGAGGTCCTGGACGAATACTTTGTCTTCCTGGAGCCAGTGTTGCAGGATGGGTGTGGAGCAGGAAGTGAGTCACCAAAAGGATCGTAGCTCACCAGGAAACAGGCTGTGTGCTGCTGGGGTGCTGATGCACAGAGGCCGGGCCAAGAGCCGTCAGTCACTGGAGGCCTGAAAGGAACAATATTAGAAAAGAGAAACACGCCTGCTTGTGAAAAACGAAGGGATGTAGGATTCTGATCAGAACAGGCAGGACGACAGAAAAAAAAAACAGAACAAAGGAACTAAAATTAAATACACAGTAAAGAAAGGTCTGTTTAGTGACCACAGCGTCAACCCACCTGAAGAGTCCTGATTTACTAAACCCGCCTGCCTGGTTCTCTAAAGAGCTTCAATGGATAGTTTGCTGATTTTCAACTAACTCTATATCATAACAATGTGGTTAATAATTGTAAATAAATTATAGTGAACAGGGCCGTTTCTAGGATTTAAGGCTATTGACCTCTGCAGGGAAAAAAATCCTGAACATGTCTTTTTCTTTTTTTTTTAAGACTCTTTCAAAAACATAGTAAGAAGGCAGAGAGCGACCAGCAGCAAGTTACAAGGAAATTACCTAGTAATACATTAAAAAAACAACAAACAAAAAAGACACTAAAAAATGCTGAAAACTCAAGAAATAGCCTATTTATATTTTCTTCCTATAACATTTTTTTTTTTTAAATGCATAATTATAATGATTTTAATTATAGTTTTCTGGACAATTTTCTGTCCAATTGTGATAATTGTCACCCCTTTTTAAAAACAAATTTGTCTTGCACTTTGTGGTACATTTCTTGTCAAGTTAACTATTGCATTTCTACCCATCCTTTTGAAAGAAATCAAGCCAATTTGCTCAGGTTTCAAAGGGTTAAAACATTTTGGTTATTTAGTTGTTTTTTTTTCTCAAAAAAAATGTAATTTTTTGTTTGTGACTTACTTTCCTTAAACAAAATGTTGGCAGTTTTTTATTTTATTTTATTTTATTTTTATTTTTGGTGATTTTTAAAGAAAACATGCCTTCTAAACCCATGGGCCCGCCAAAACAAAAATTGCCAAATCAAATGGTCCTTGAACACATCATGTGGATAGAACTTGATGCATTTTCCCTGAGCCTCCCAGAGTCACTCAGGGAGGCTCATTTCTAGGATTTACAGACAGGTTTTTTTAGGGCATTCCTAGTATTTTATGATGTTTCAAGGGTTTTAATTTAATAATTAAATAATTTAATTTTTTTTTTATTATTTATTTAGGATTTTAGGACATTTCTAGAATTTTATGATGCTGTTTTATGCACTCTAGGCACTTTAGGTAAACTAAAAGTCACTTTAAGTCCCTTTGTTGTTATTGTGAATTAGTAAATGGTTAGGGGGCTACATAGGACCTAATCAGGTGCCAGATTTGGCCCACGGGCCTTTAGATGAGTATCAAAGAGGAGGACAATATGTCCCCCTGATGCAGTTGTGAGGAGGTGCCTCTGCTCACCCAAACTGTTGTTTCCTTTGTCATCATTGTGTCTCTGAAAATGCATATTCCATAGAAGCTATGTCCTAAAAGCTTACTGGCAGTTATAAGTCAACAGTTTTTCTGAAGGATAAAACACTTTCAACAAATGGTAAAACTAGGCAGCAGTGATAAAATATTAACTGAGATTCTGTTACTGAGTTGTCCATTTCTCGCCTAAATGGTTACAGAAACATACTTATCTTACCATTTAACTGTAAGTCGAGATCGTTTTCCACAAGCCTGCCGCCATTTTGTTTAATGTGGAAAAAAAGCCCTTGCCCTACTCCCCCTGTGATTGGCTAATACTCGTTGCCTTTATCATTGGATTGGTTAGTTTTAGGCACTAGTTTAGGCAAGAGGGGTGGGACTGGTTAGGGTCAAGGTTAGCCAGTCAAAGGCGGGACATTATGGACTATATGAA
This sequence comes from Plectropomus leopardus, assembly GCF_026936395.1. NCBI lineage: Eukaryota > Metazoa > Chordata > Actinopteri > Perciformes > Serranidae > Plectropomus > Plectropomus leopardus. The sequence goes on along the minus strand of NC_142181.1, from coordinate 32,972,292 downwards.
ACACATGTTTACCAATAAATTTCCATGACCTTTCCATGACATTGAGGATAAATTTAAAGACCATACATTCTCTGACACAACAGATACTCCTTATCTCTTTTTCATTAATATAGAAACAGCTTTTAAAAATTATGTATTATTTAATAAGTAACAATGAATTCAGAACAGGACTGGAATTAAATATTAAATTGTAATGTAGAGACTGATCATTATTTACAAGAGGGGAGGGGGTTAGTGCAAAAGGGGGAGGCATGTCAAATATTTTTTTAAGCACTAGGGAGGGACAAATGTTTTTTAATTTTTTGCGTTAATTTACAGCAGATTTTTTTCCCACCGGTTTGGAGGGCATATTCTTTGTTTTTTCAATTTTGGGCTTTTTTTCTTTAACAGTGTTTTTGTTTTGTTTTGTTTTTTAAGGAAAAAAAAATGCCAAAAAGTTTTAAAAAAAAGAAATTGCCAAAAAGTTTTTAAAATTCACAAAATGTTTAAAGCAACAAAATTGCCAGAATGTTTTATTTTCAATTTTTAAAGAAAAAAAAGAAATTTTTTTTTTATTTTTGAGCCTCTGAATTTGTTTTTTAAAATATCTTAGAGAAAACATGTCTTCCAAACCCAAGGCATGTTTTCTTCAAAAATCACTAAACAGTACACGTTTTATCATAACAAGAAACGGTAAAAACAGAAATTATTGTTGAATTTGTCAAATCTCCAACAGTCCTTGAACAAATCGTGTGTTGTTACACAGGTTTGGGAAACAAATAACCCTTAAACTTTCGGGGTATATTTAGTTTTCCAAAACTTCTCCAAGCCTGAAAAACTGCTACTTGCAATTTCCATGACTTTTCCAGGTTTTTCATGGTTGTGTAAACCCTTTATTTCAAGCACCTGAGAAAAGAAAAAGAGAACAGCCCCTTTTCTCTGTTTTCTCTGGTCATGTAGCATCAATTTTAAAAGTAGCTGTCTCTGTCTACTGCAGAGACAGACAAGTCTATAAAAAGACCATCTTCCCAGCAGTGAAATACTTTTTTAAAGATGACAGGGGAACAAAATCAAACCAAAAGGATTATTTTTAGCTTGCTGTGCTGACAGACGCGGACACTTTCATATCTTTAGCTGTCTCTACTGTCAACAGACTGTAAAAATAACAGGATTATACATTTATACACCCCAGAAAAGAAAGATGTTGTCAGGATAAAAGATGGAGATAACTTCTTTGGTCTTGACTGCAAGTGGAACAAAAATGTAATGTATGGTCTGAGGATGATGCCAAAAAAAAAAACGTTGCTTAAAAATGTTAGTTAAAAGAGTTTTTATTTATGCAACGAAATCAGGGTTCCCACAGGTTAAGGCAGACTAGATTTAAGACTTTTTTTTGCTGCTCGTAATAAAATTGAAGACCAATTTTACAATAACCAAAATTGATGAAAAAGGAAACGTGAAATGACATTACTTACTTCAGGTTGGAGACTATTAGTACTAATAGTCTTAATTGTGACATAAAATATTACCTTTTTGATGGCATTAGTGCAAGAGGAATTTAGTGAATTTTATCTACAAATATATATATATATATATATATATATATATATATATATATATATATATATATATATATATATATATATATCATCATTATTAATAATAATATATGTTACCATTTATTTTGAAATTTTGCGGTGTAATAGCAGAAAAAAAGATTCATAACATCCTACTCCCCGTGTTGTAGCATTTTTAAGACTCTGAAAAACATTTTTAAGACATTTTAATGACATTTAAGGCCTTATTTTTAGATTAAAGAGTTCAATGCATTTTAAGACTTTATAAGGATCTGCGAGAATACGAAACCAAAATTGCACCAGAAATATAAATTCAGGTAATAAAAAGACAGAAAATAGTGTTGTAAGTGGTTGATCATGTATCAACTTTATTTAAATACTTCAACAACCTCACCTACAGTGTACAGTTAGAAAACTCCACTCCTCCAAAGACAGGATACTGGTCAAATTTACATAGCAAGAAAAAAAACTTACAAAACAACAAAGCCATAAAGGAAAGAACAAATCAACAATAACTTTCACACTTGCTATGGCTGACACTCAGCCTCCTAACAGGCTTTTTCTCGACCTGACAGGAGGGAGTAATAGTGGATCTGTTGTTAGTTTGAATCTTTTACACACGAAACCAAATAAAAAAATAAGTCTTTCTCCTTTCCTCACACTGTCACAGGCTGCCTACGTCCCACTGAGGCCAGCGGCAATCACATATTCCTGACATCTAAAATGATTCAGCTCAAAACAAAGGTCATGTGAGGAAGTATATTTACCCAAGTATAAAAAAAATAAATTAAAATGATCGACATTTATACACAAGACGGTCGATGACAATCCTGACAACTTCTGGAAACTTTGTGAAGCACCTCGACAGCAACCCTCACTGAAATCAGGCAACACGGGAACAAGTGCTCGTCCTCAAACTGATTCACATGCTGCACCTGACTGTTTATGCTCTGGAAAAAAAAAGGATTTAAACTCTCGAACTGTAAGTCCATCCTAAATTGACATTTCCTTAACAAAATATGCACTTCTTTAGCTGCAAGCCTGAGAGAAAAATCATGTTCGTTCTGTTTTGTGTTTTCAAAACACAGGTTATATTACAATGTACGACGGAGGATTAGGGCCATGTTAAAGAAAAAAAAAGTTTGATTTTGAGAATAAAGTCAGAATGTCTTGAGAATAAAGTTGTAATTTCAAGAAAAAAAGTTTGTAAAATTATGAGGAAAAAAAGGATTACGAGAATTCAGTCGTAGTTTAACGAGAAAGAAGTCATCATTTTATGAGAATAAATTTGTAATATTACGAGAATAAGGTCGTAATTTTATGGGCAAAAAAGTTATAATTTTATGAGAATAAAGTTGTATTATTATGTGAAAGGGGATATTGTCTTACAGAAATAAGCATACTGCCAGCAAACTATAAAATAACGACTTTATTATCATAAAATTACAACTTTTTTCTCATAATATTACGATGTTATTGTCAAATTCTCAAAAAGAAAAAAAATTCCTCAATGTTGCCTTAAAACTCAGCTGTAAAGATGTGACATTTAAACGTGTTTCTCTTTATGCAGACTGACAGCTGAGGAAGCACCTGCAAAGATTAATGCAAGATTCATGCATTCATTGAACTTTAGGTCCAAGTCTAGTTTATGATTGTCACACTGTCAGCAGCCACTAAAGCCAAAATCTTTCAAATTGAGGCAGCAAATGATTCCATCCACCAACCACTCTCTGAAATCTGCAGTCCTGTTCATTCTTACAAAAACAATTAACAAAAACAAAGTAACTGAAAGCTAAAGGCTAGATGGTGAATCCTGAACGAGTGAATTAAAGTGTCCTATTCTTACTTAGGTGAAAAAACAACTGACACTGACTATTTACAGGTTTAACCTTTCAAATAATCCTTTCAGCAGAGAAAAAAAACTCTTGACTTATTTCACATTCTCCTCTGCTGACCATCATCTAAATAAAATCTGCCACCGGAGAAGGATGTTTGTCATCAGTCAGACCAGCAGGGTCTCTTTTTCCATCTCTTTTACCTTTAAAGAATATTGCACTTGCAAAAAGAACCATTAGTTGCCGCACTTTCGTTGATTTTGTGAAGAAATGTTTTTTTCTTGCATGCCTCTACAGTGAACAGAGGGACCAAAAAAGGCAAAGCTTCTTCATGAGTATAAGTTAACGCACATTTAACAGAAAAGCTACATCAAAACATCTTTTTACAAACTCTCACACGACTCGTGCAGTACAATCCCAGTCTGATTTATCACGCATATGCTCAGACATTCCCAAATACATGCATTTTTGCTTCATGGTTTCAAATACTTTGTCTATGAGTAACACGCTACTCAGTTGCACGAGACTACTGTTAACGTGTCAGAGAAAATGCATGTATTTGGGAAGCACTGAGCATACCACTGGATAAATGAGACCTGGATTAAACTGCATGAGTTGTGTGAATGTATGTTTGAATATAGTTCTGCTGTTGATGTTTACTTCACTTCATGAAGAATGTTTTTTGGGTTTTCCGTTCACACTTTGAGGCATGTGAGATAAACAAAGCTTTCTTCACAAATTCAAGGTAAAGCTGGGTGAGTACTCCACACACAAATGTTCATTTGGCAAGTGAGGTATCCTTTTACAGCTAGAGACGCTGTCATTTATGAACTGTAGGCTCTCAACTTTCACAGAAATGATAAAATTAAAATGTTCACGTGAAATCAACGAGTGCTGAGGGGGAAAACTGAGGGAGAAGGAGCAGCAGCTGAGTAGTGGTTAGAGCGGCAGTACTGAAAGACCACGAATCACTTCCTGTTTCAGTAGAGTTACCTGTTCTGGCTAAGAGCTAAATACCTGAAATGAAACAGTATAAGAGCAGCTGGAGGAGCTGCAGACAATAAAAACATTAATACAGCTCTCAGAAGACACAAACAGACAGTGCAAAGAAGTAGAAAAATAAATACTAAAAAAAAAGCTGAATATAGATTCAAGTTCAGGTATTTGCAATCTGCAGCAAATGTGAAATTGTGAATTATAATGAAAAAATGTCTGCCATATGATAAAACTTAACAGTTTGCACCAGTTAAAGATGTGCAAAGGAAGTGATAAAGAGGGTCATTGGTTTCTGAAAGGCAACAGTGTCAAAAGAATTGCCTCAGTGCTGTTTATTTACTCGCAAAAACACCACAAATAGGAAGTATTTTGTTTAAAAAAAACTGATGAGAAATCTTTTTAACTGCTGCCAACTTTGACTGTCCAAAAAAATATACAGACAAGCACATCAACCATTTTCAAGGTGAGGAGAACATTTAGGAAATGAAATGAAGAGGATGAAAAAAGTTGTGAAAGCTAAAACGTTAATTCCATATAAATGTGTTGCTGCTGCCGTCTGAGTAACTGTTTTCATTAAGCGTTGAGATGAAGGGAATACATTTATTTATACATCAATAAGTTTGTTTAAAATAGAGCTTTAGAGATTAAACTTTAAACCCTTCCCATAATAACCCACAAGTCTTTTATAGAATCTGAATCTGCAACACTGTGGTAAAGTGTGTGTGTGTGTGTGTGTGAGAGAGAGAGAGAGAAACATGTCGTGAGACGTCAGTTCGTCTTCTTGACTGCTCTCACAGGCAGATGCCTCAGTGCGCGTTTTTTCTCTTATTCACTGATCGGTTCAGTGTCCAAAAATGTTAAAACAAGCCAACGGCCAACAACATGGTGGTTTTCGGGCAGCCGGGGGTGGAGGTGGGGTGTCACTGGCAGAAGGGCGAGGCTGTGGGGTCAAAGCCTTTAAAAACGTCCTTCAGCGAGCCGTTGTCCTGCTCTGTGGTTGCCTGGTCGGACTGCACTGGGCTGTTACCTCCGAAGGGGCTACCCGTCCCGCCGGCTTTTGCCGCCTGCTTCACCACGCCAAATAAAGAGGATACTGGGAGGTTGTGGACCCCCGCTGGCCCCTGATCCCCAGCGGCTCCTGGAGCACCCTGACCTCCAGCAGCGGCTGCGGCGGGCCCTCCTTGCGCCGTGGAGTTCGGCGAGGGTGCAGGCTTGGGTCGGGGCCGGTTATAGCTGTTGTATCGATCAGTTCCTTGCTCTGTACTTTTCTCCGGCTCTGGTTGGTCCAGCGCGGACTTCCGAACAAAGAGGGGCTCCTTGGACTTGGGTTTAGCTGCTGGGGGGTCACTGGGTTTGGACTCTGTGCTGGCTGCGTTGGGGGAGTTGTTCGAGCCACTGCTGGTACCAGGGCTGCCTGGTTTGTTAGTCCGAGGGTCATACAGACTGATGCTGCTCAGCACGCTGGCGCCCCCTGGTGCCCCAGCTCCCACACCGCGGCCTGCCCCACCCGAGGAGAGCAGCCTGGGGTCGTAGGGGGCGATGGTAGGGGGGGAGGAGCTAGATGTTGTTGCTGGAGAGGTAGAGGAGACAGGAGGAGGCACAGAGTCTGATGGTTGCTTCAGTGCTGATTTCTGAGGCTGGAGACGGGGGTCCGTGGGGCCCTTACGGGACACACGGGGGTCCACAGGCTTTTCTGCAGGTGGAAGAGGCAGTGGGGGAGGGGGACCCAGCAGCGACATAGGGGCAAGAGGAGGGGAGGGGGTCTGGGACGGGCTGGAGCCAACAGTCTTCAGGATACGAGACAGCAGCTCAAAGTCCGGGAGGGAGGAGGAGGCAGCAGGAGGGTCCAAGGAGGGCGGGGGCTGATGAGGAGGAGGCTGCTGAGAGCGGGACAGGCGGGGGTCTACGGCGGAGACAACAGGAGGGATGCCTGGTGGTAGTGGCAGGAGGTCCTGCTTTGGGATAGGGAGCGGGAGGAGATCCTCAGGTGACCATGTGATGGTTTTGGCAAAGGCCGGCATGTGGAGAACAATATCCTTCTTGATGTGGCTGAACTGCTGCAGCTGTGAGCGTGGGTCCCTCAGGGCCATACCCATGAGCGGGTCCAGGGGGACCGGCACTGGCTTGTCCCTTAGAACCCGTTCTGTCTCCTCCTCCTCCGCCGGGGTTGTGAGCGGTGGGGGCTTGTAGACCAGAGGTGGCTCAGGTTTAGGAGCTGGATGGGAGGTGGATCCCGCTGAGACCGCAGCAGCGAGCCGGGCTAACCGGGGATCTGCGGGCGGTCCGGAGGAGGATAAAGAGGGCATGGAGTGGGCGGAGTCGGAGAGCTGAGCCGAATCCGCAGAACGTGCTAGCCGTGGGTCCCGAGCCAAGCGGGGGTCTGCCGGCCGCGTCGGAGCGTGGGCAGGAGAGGCCTTCTGGAGGCGAGGGTCACTCGGGGGGCCGTCGGATTTTTGAGGAGCCTGTGTCTGCTGACGGAGCGTCTTTAAGATGGAGGTCACACTACCACCGCCGTCCTCGTCCTCACTGGAGTACCAGTTCCCTGAGTCACCTGAGAAAGGACAGACGTGTTTAGGAGTTTAGGAAATGTACTTCACACCAGACTGATTAACCCTGAAGGAATCTTTAGCCCTTAGGGACCGCTCTAATATTACACACACACTTAAATCGCTCTGCGGACAAAAATCAGGCTTTAAAAAAAATTATATATATACATATAATACATTAATATTTTTCTAACCAACATCAGTCCTCATCATAAATGCCAAATATTCATTAATTTTCAGAATTTCAACCCTTTAAATGCCAGGTTTTTGTCATGATGCCACTATAGGCCTATTCCCAATGGGAATGGGAATGGTTCAAACGGCATTCACACCCAGGTCAAATGACTCTGCAGCAGACACAGGTTTTATCGCCTCCGGCTCCGATCGGCAGTGATGGGAACGCAACACCCGGGTGAACGTGGTAATTTCAGCTCATTAACCGGCGAATGGCAATGACACTCCGTCAGCAATTACTGTCTGTTTCCTCTGATGCAGCGCTAAAACACCAATTCAAATACATCTTCACCAAGATTGAGAGGGGGACTTAATGAGTAAGAGATAAATAAAAAGAAGAAACCACTGAAAAGTGTTCAAAGACCTCCGTTCCTGCTGCTGTCTGTCTGCTGTTTTCCTGTTCTCCTGCCTGTCCGTGACGTCGAACAGACAAGCACATACATGGAAACACACGGACACACACACAGGCAAGCTGACGAGAGGCTGACTCGCTCTCCAGCGGTAAGTTCAGTGGTAGTGGGAATACAGCCATTAAGCAGGTTGACCTTTGTTCAAAACACCTGTGTGCACCCGCTAATTGCGGTGGGAATGAGCTTCATGTTTTTAAATGAAAAAAATAAAAATGAATTATTTCCAATATATACTACCTGCAAAGTAGTTTTTTTGATGATCACAGCCTGGGATATGTCAATTAATTGCAGCAATATTGACTGTTACAGTGCACCTAGTGAAAAATATGTATTTTCTACATATGCCAAATATGGCAAGAATGACATCATCAGGTAGAAAATGTGTAAAAATGACAAATTCAAACGCAAAAGCTCAGAATGACACTCTGAGTAACACAATGCATGTTTTTATGCTTTGATGACTTTGGGATCAAAATTTGCAGTGTTAATGGGTTTCATATGGTGCATTTAAAAAAAAAAAACCTAAACAGTATGAATGTAACTATTTTGTTTACACGGTGTATTTTAGACCAATTGTAGAAGGTGAGCTGGAAATTCCAAGAGTCAACAAAAATACACAATCTTGCCAAAATGTATGCCATATGCATGAACACAGCCAAAATGATCAACAATGAAGAATGAAATGTGCCAAACAGTCCCTAACGGTTAATTAACACACACAGGTGCAGATGTTTTTTGTTTACCTTCAGTGTCTGCTCTTTTCTCTGCTCCTCCCTCGGCCATCCTGCGAGCTCTCTCCTCTTCTTCCTGCTGCTTCTGTTGGATCCTCATGAACAGGACGCGCTGCGCCGGAGGCAGGAAGTCAGGCACTGACATTCCTCCCTGATTGGCTGACGCTCCATTAGCAGAGCTGTCTTGACCACCTGACTGATTCCCAACGTTCCCTCCTCTCTCATCCATGCCAGTAAAGCCCTGGTAGCTGTCACCTGAGGGGGAACAGCGAGTGTCAGGACAAAAAAAACTCCCAAAAATACTGTGGCATCAATGACGTGATCGCATCGTTGATTATTAAACTTCACTCTCACCTTCTTGCACCACCCCCTCCATCTGCATCCCATCCTGGTTGAAGAAGTTATTGAAGAAGTTTCCTCCACTTGGAGGAGGACCTGGAGGCATAGCACCTCCAAGTGGAGGGCCATCACCAGACACAAACCCTCCCATCATAGGCGGTCCGCCGGGGCCCATGTTGGGGGGCCCCATCTGCATGTCTGGAGGCATCATGCCTGGGGGAGCAGGGAAGCAGGGGGGTGGGGCACCAGGGGCTCCTGGGGGTCCAGGTGCTGCAGTCTGACCCTGGGTGCTGCTGGGAGTCTGGCCCCTGACAGAGAAGGGACAAAAGGAGTTAGGATTCAGGGAGAGGATATTCAAAGAGACTTTAAGGGAGAAATCAGGAGGAGTTAACCCTTTGAAAGCACAACAAATTGGCTAAATATCTTTAAAATAATTTAACATCATATTAAATATAAAATTAAAAGAACTATAAATACAGTTTTCTGGACTTTTTCCTTTTATAAATTATCTAAGCCTCTATTTTGATGATACAGGAAACAGTATGGCACCCACTTTTTGTTCCCAAATTTCCCTATTACAGATAAACAGTGCACTGACATTTGTTTCTGGAGACAGCAACACAGTAACATAAACTTAGTAGCCACTACCACTTTGTAGTGTTAATTGTAACAGGATTTATTTTTCTATTACTTTGTTGTATGATTACACTTGTTCACTCCTAAAAGAGTTATTTTAGAAGTGCTACGGATCTGAATTATTTAGTAATTTAGTTGGTTACATTAAAAGAAACACTCAACTAAAATTGTATTTTTGAGTGGTAGTCACTCATCGCCTGGAGGCTGCAGTGACACTGTAACTGCTGCCATCTAAAGGATAAACCAAGAAATACACCTTTCAAGCCTACGGAGAGTATTCAATATTCCAAAAAACGTCTCTGTGGAGTGTTTCTTAAACATGAGGACTTAATGAGGACTTATTTGACTGTTGCATTTTTGATAAGGTCACCAGATGAATTTTCTATAATGTAAATATAAAACGATTCCGTTTATTTTGTGATTTCTTACCTGACGGCCAGTTTCTGAGCAAGCTGTCCCGTCGGCTGGACTTTAATCTCAAACAGCGACGGGATCTTCTTCCCTGCGCCACCTCCTCCTCCTCCTCCACAGGGAGGTGGGGGGCCCATGTGGGGAGGAGGGCCACCCGGATTTGGGGGCATGCCTTGGAAGGGAGTTCCATCAGGGCCAATGACAGGGGGACCAGCACACGGGTTAGGCATAGGAACTGGCCCTGGTACTGGGGGACCTTTGTTGGCAATGGGCACCTGGTTAGGCCCAGGAAGACCCCCAAAGTCACCCGCCACAGGCACGCCGAAATCACCGGCCCCTGTGTTTGTGTCGACAGGAACAGGCCGAGGAGGGGTCGGGAGGAGGCCGACTCCAGGAGGGGGTTTGGGGAGAGGGTTGATCCCCTGCTTTTTCAGCTCCTCTACCTCCTTCTCATCCTCAGCTCCAGCCTCAGCATCCTCTGCCAGCATCTAGAGAACAAAATATCCACCGATAAGTTTAGAGCCAAAATATTTTCTCAAGGTGTAAAATATGAGCTCCTTGTGTCAACACCTTCACCCACAAGCTGTATCATTTACAAAGTTTAGAGAACCTGAATGAAAATATAAAACTCATAGAAAATATTTTTCGGCTGACAGAGTAAATGTCCAGAGTCTGGGTTCATACACAAGTTTACTAATACATTTCCACGACTTTTCCATGACTCTGAGGCATATTTTCAAAACCATACATTCTCTGACACGACCATCGATAATCATTTTTTGTAAATTACTATAAAACAGCTTTTTAAAAAATATATACTGTATTTAAAATAAAGAAGAATTCAGAGTTTTCCTTGGGTGATGTGAGGGCCTAAGGGCAGAGGGATGTCGTACACTGTGAAGCCCTCTGAGGCAAACCATGTTTTGTGATAACGGGCTCTTTAAATAAAACTGACTTGACTAGAACAGGATCAGAAGTGAATATTTAAATATTACTAAGAGACTATTTGTTATTTATGAGAGGGGAGAGGGGTGTGAAAAAAGGGGAGGTAGGTCTAATAATTTTTAAACACAAAGGAGAAACTTAAGTTTTGTTGTTTTTTTATGGCTTAAAAGAGGGGCATACAACTTTAAATGTACTATATTTTTTTAATACAACAGGCCTTAATGTTTTCTTTGAAACATTAAAACCCTGCAGGATAAGCAAATAGCTTAAAGAAGGGAGAGCAGTGTTGGAGGATCTTACCTTGTTGAGCAGGTCCTGGGTGTCATCACTGAGGGCATCGTGGGAGAACATGCATTCATCACCGTTCACACAGTTACCTGTGGTGTGGAACAGCTTACAGGGGAATTCACGTAGCACCAGAGTCAAGGAGAAACACTCACACACACACACACACATGCAAAAAAAGGCAGAAATAAACACAACAGAAAACTAAAATTGACCCTTATAAGCTAAAGGCAAACCTATCACATTTTCAGTCAGATGGAATTTGCTTTATGTCACTTGTAAAAACTGTCAGCTTTAATATATCCATGATTGTCCTGTGCTAATAAAGAGTCTGCCATTGTGGTCTACAGTGAAGGATATCATGCATGTAAGGACAGTGGTCAGCTCTGGCACAAAACCCAGTGATGTAGAACTTGCACAGCTCCTTCTTTTTTGGCAGCTCGATGTCATGGCTGAAGTTGCAGTGGTCCCCCTGAAGAGGGAAAAAGTCATAATGAAACATGACATGTTAGAGAGAGCTGCATATAGACAACTTATAAACCAGGGAGAATAAAATGAACAAAAAAACACCAGCTGTTTTAATCATGCTTTGTTATAATGTTTTGTTAACCTTTATGTGGAATGGTTCCTACGGAGTTACTGTCATCATGCTGAACTCATCTTGCTACAGCTCACTGGGGCTAAATTTTTAAATCATTCAAGTTCAACTGCATATTAGACCATGCTGTTGCCTGAGGCTATTTGTAGCTGTGTAGATATGCTCCCTAAAACTTCTGAAAGAACTTCAAACAGCCTTTTTGGAGAAAATGTATTTGCATTTGACCTATTGAAAACATTCAAAATGATCATAGTGTCCAAACTTTTGATTTGCCGACCCCTACTAAACAAAACTGTACAAATCACATATTTGTTCTGTATGTTCTTGACTGTGTCTTGAATGTGTTTATTGTATGTTTAATGTATGCACCAAAGACCAAAGCCAATTCCTTGTAAGGGAAAACCTACTTGGTTGTAAATCTTATTCTGATTTTCAAAATTCACTGTGAATTTCTACTGAGCATGGGGGGCTTTGGAAAAGCAACTGAGTAAAGAGGATGGACAAAAATCATTTGCATGAGGATATACAGTGGAAAGCAGCCAGCAACCTTAAAAAGTGTCAAAAATCACAAATTATCCACAGTCCAAACTGTAACTCAGCAAACATTTGTGCAAATTTACCCAGGTGCATCGCCCCTCTATGTAGTACTTGCAGATGGCCTTTCCTTTCTTATCCTGGTGCTTCTCGTTCTGATTCCTCCTCCCTGCTCCTGGTCCATCGCAGCCACCTCCGTCCTGGAATACACACACAAACACAAACCACCAAAAAATACATGTTAACAATTATTTTGAGATTTTATGGTGCAACGTCAGAAAAAACAATATCTAGAAATTCCTACTTCCCAGGCCTTAGCATTTTGAGATTAATACACCAAATGCCTTTAAAGACTTTTTAAGAATCTATAGGAACCCCGTATGATCACAGAATTACAAAAGCCTTACCCCATTGTCCATGTCCCCGTTGTTGTCGTCATCGCCCATGTCGCCTCTTCCTCTCCCGCGGTTTCGACCCCTTCCTCCTCTGATCATTCCGCGCCCTCCTTTACCCCTCCCTCGCCCGCGGCCACCTCTACCTCCTGATGCAGAAATCAAAGAGAGTGAGAGTGAGTAAATTTTTGACTGACAGAGTAAGCCTGTGCTTGCTGTGAAGATGAGTGAGCTAAATTAAACTTTATTTTTTTCAAGATAATAAAGGCACACACACAAACCAGGAGCAAACTCACCTCTGCCTCTGTCTTTGACCTTCTTGTACTGACTGAGTTCTTTAGAGTAGTCATCGTAGTCATCCTCCCCCATGTTGTCATAGTCATCATCTCCATACTGTATGGACAGATTCAACACGTGTCACTCAGTACGTTTACATGTTGTTAGAAAAAGCAGAATTTATGTATTAGTCCAACTAAAATTGGACTTTTAAACTGCATGTAAACATGTTAGTCTGACTGAAATCAGACTAAATAAAATGTGTCAAAGTCGGACTGACACACTCATGTAATGTGATTGGAAGTCCAACTTTTCCGTCCTGTAAACACTTCAGTCGGACCTTAACTGGACTCGGTGTTCTCCGCATGCTCCTAGTTGCTGCACCAGCCTCCCTCGGTGGTTAGAGATAGGGACTGTTTGTTACTTATGAGGGGGAACGGGGTGCTTCAAAATGGGTCAGGCATTTCTTTTCAAAGTAAGCACTGAGGATGGACTTGTGTTTTTAATGTTGGCTTAGGTGAGGGACATACAACTTAGTATTTTAGTAGGCAGTATTTTATTTTATTTTATTTATAAGTCACACTCCAGCCACCCCGCTCCTCTGATAACGTAAAGTCCCTCAAAGGGGTTTGGGTCAGGTTTAGGTAGGAGTAACAAACATTGTACTGCCGTGTACAAGGCCGCAGCTAAACATTGATTTAAGTGAGCACTATATTTGAATATTTGCTCCTCTTTACCTTCCACACCAGCTGATGGACGCAGCAGTAGAGCAGCTGCTCCACTGTTCAGTGTTCAGTAAAATGATTGTTTTTCTCAAGGAAGTCTGGTTTTGTTTTTTTTAAAGATTATTTTTGGGGGATTTTTCCTTTATTGACAGGACTTAAACTGATACTGATTACTTTTTAGGTGGGCCTTTTTAATTGGATTACAACAAATGTATTAAGGTAGAGTTTGCTCAGCGCTATTAAATCATATGTACATGACACAACGGTTTTCTACCCCAATGTTATTGTAAATAAATATTGATTACGTGATTCAGACTACAGCAACTTGCTGAAAGGGGGCATATCGCCACCATCTGTGGCAAGTTGGACAGACTTAGATCAAAAAACTGATTCCTCCTGGTGCTTATGTATACTGGGACAAGGACCATAGTCCAATGAAATGGCCTAATTGAGCTACAACCGTAGCTCGACTAAACTGTGCGTAAAAACATACTGACTTAATTAAAGCTTCAGAGAAAACAACTTCAGCCTGGGCTACACTGCCTGCACGAGCAGGGTGTTGTTGTTTTCAGCCCCCATGTGTAACAGGTTTTCCACAATCAGTACAGACGCTTAATGTATGTCAACTACTTTCTAGGGCTGCCCCTTGAAAGTCGGAGACTCGAATCATCAGTCGGAGACCACTCAGTGGACTGAGATTGCTTAAAGTCCAACAGTAGGTTTTCTATTTTATATTTTGCTAGTCAACGTGCTGTGCAGACATTTTGGTCCCCAGATTTTGCTGCAGAGTAAGTACTCTTGACTTTCATGCTACTTTTTAGAGCTGCAGACACTCTTGCTCATTAGTGTTGAATTTGCAGCCCACAGCAACTTTATACAATTAAGTCCCTGGCTTTTGTTTGATATCTGATCTCTGAAAAAATGGTGGTTGCCCATTGCTAGCACTGTTTTTTTTTTACTGTATTACGTCCCACTGAGCCCTGTTCAAACTTTAAAATCTTACATGGAAAACAAAACAAAAAAACCCTCACCTCCATGTCTTCTCCGTAGCCGTCTCCATCGTCATTGTCTCCTCCCATCTTTCCTCCACGACCTCCTCTTCCTCGGCTTCCTCCTCTTCCTCTCCTCCCTCCCCTCATTCCTCCACGGCCTCTCTGGTTTTTCATGCGACCTTTGCCCCCTGCAGAGTCACAAAGACAAATGAAACGACAGCGAGCAACAGAGTCAGTAACGGATCTGTGGAAGTGTCAAATAAGCTCCTTTGTCTGTCCACGAACATGAAAATGAAACTGAACAGCGGGTTAAAGGGCAAACTCACAGTAATGAGTCTGAAACCAAGTTTCACTCACATAGTGACCCATTTCCTTTTATGACTAAATAAAGAAATACACATATGAATGTACTTTAGGAAAAGGAGGAGGACGTTTCCGCAACATCTGGCCTTCAATGCCATTCTGCTATCTGGTGTATTCCAGTTTGGGCCCTTTATCTACTGTTTGAGACTCACTGAGAGCTGGATTAAACCCCAGCTTGACAAATATTTGACATGCTACAAAAATAGTCTCTTTTTCTTCTTGATTGACTTTAACCCATTTGCCATGGACTCACCTCGTCCACCACGGCTGCCTCCTCCTTCCTTGGCCTTGCGGTACTGATTGAGCTCCTTGGTAAAGTCGTCGTAGTCTTCATCGGCCATGTCCTCCTCGTCCTCTCCTTCAAAGTTGTCATCTTCAAAGTCATCGTAGCCTCCATAGCTCTGCTTGTCCATCTTCATGTAGCCGCTTTTCTTTGAGCTGCCGTAGCCCCCATGAGACTAGAGACAAGTAAATGTATATGTGTAAACTACAAATTACAAAACATGGATGCCTGACACACATCTCCCCCCTTTGTGGCAAAGAAGATTTCTACAATCAGCACAGTTTCAAGGTGGTCACCTGAGATTAGTGTCACCAATTCAGAATCTGACCTAATGTCTCCCCTTCTGTTCCTGTTGAGTAATGGCATGAAGAGTGTTTTTCAGAACATTATGACATCGCACTGAAGCCGACCTTTGACCTCTTGGATATAAAATGTCAGCATTTTATCATTTTATCCTCTGAGACACTGTTTGAAATTTTGTCATAATTAGTGTAGGAATTCTTGAGGTATCGCCATAAGTGTGTTTTGTCAGGTAAGGAAATTCGCTCAAGATGAAGTTGAGATTTTGTGTTAATGAGAAAAGGGTGTACGGGTGACCTGAAATCATATTTCCTCCAGCCACAGATGTCACTGGTGCGGAGGTATAAATACTGATCAAGACTGTAACGCAAGAGAAAGGCCAGCTCTTTGGACTTACCGAAGGGGGATACTGTGGACTGTACTCTCTGTACTTCCTCTTCTCACTGGGACTGTAGTCAGAGTCATCACTGAAGTCCGAGTGGTCGTCATCAGAGGATGCATGACGCTGAGCGGGAGCGAAACATAAAGATTTTCAGAGATTAAGTGTTGGAGATAAACCGACACAGGTTTATCTTTTTAGATTAAGCGTGCAATAACTTGGTGGGTCTGTTTCAGTTCCACTTACTTTATGTTTGGATTTGCGTTTCTTCTTGGACCTCCTCTTCTCTCTCTCTCGATCCCTCTCTTTCTTCCTCTTCCTCTTGCGTCTATGGGATCTCTCATCATCCGAGTTGCTGCTGGCGTGGCGTTCCCTACTTCGCCGAGGTTTCTCTCCGGGCCCTTCCCCTCCTGCTTCACCTCCTCCGCCTGCTTCATCGCCGCCATCTCCGCCTCCTCCTCCTGCTGCTGTGGACGTCCTTCCACCAGCCTCCTCCTCCTCCACTTCCCCCCCATCATCCTCTAGCTCGCCTTCCTCCAGCTCTCCATCCTCTGGCCTGTGTGTGTAAAAAACACACATGGAGGGAGTTATAGATCTCATCTTGTCCTGGGCTCAGTCTTCCAGAAAGATCCTAAGTTGTGGGACATAAATTAACAAATGCTAAGTGTATAATAAAATTATAAAAACCAATGGAAAAATTAGCTTCTAATTTTTTTTCTTTTCCAATGGTCCAATGGTTCCAGTGAGGATTGGGAAGGTTGACATTAACTCTTTAGTTCAAGGATTATTTATCTATCCAGCGGCCCCACATTATTTCCAGTTTTGCCAGTCAAACCAGAGTTTAGAAAAGTTATTTACTCATGAAGAATCATTTAATCAAAAAACATTTTAACATATAAAAGCTGACTGAAGCATGATTTGGACTGAAATACATCAGGCAGGTGTAATAATTGTTTGTAACAGCTCATTGGGGGAAAAAAAAGAAAAAAAAGATTATATCTGCCGTAGTTAAGAAAGTCAAACTAAGTTAAAGGGACAGTTAACCTGAAAACCAAAAAAAATATATAATTTTCCCCTTACATGGGGTGCTGTTTATCAATTTGGATTATTTTGGTGTGAGTTGCGGCTTGTGGTGCTAAAAGCGCCAAAAAAAAAAAAAGAAATTCTCAACAGCACCACATACCAAGTGCCATGTAGTTATATTGAAGAGAAGGCAGACATCGCTGCAGCTGTTTTCTCCAACACCCAGCAACTCACACCAAAATAATCTACACTGATAAACAGCACGCCATGTAAGAGGAAAAATAGACATTTTTTGGTTTTCAGGTGACCTGTCTCTTGAGCAGCAATCTTTGATAAATGGATCCTGAAATTCTTTGAACGTTCTCCTTCTAGGACATTTTGCTTTCTGTCGTGATTTCTTTTACTAAATAGCACTACTGTACTTTGGATTTTGAATTTCAAGAGAACATCTGACACACTGTGTCCGGGGTGATTCGTGTCAGGGGTGCACAAAATCCAAGAGTGTGTTTTTGTTAGTACCTGTGACTCTGACAGGGGTATTTACACGGCAGCTCTATTTCTCACAGATGTTTGCCTGTTTAGAAAAACATTCTGCCACAGAGAGCCATACGTCACATATAAATCCACTTTACAAAGGACACATGAAAAAATATCTACACAGACTTGCCTAATACTGAAAATCGTACCAGTGCAAAAATATCCAAATGAGCTGAAGACACAATAACAGAGATTCCTTCAGTTTGGCCTCCTGTACACACCCGATTGTCACTGGCTATGGTTACATACACATCAATATTCCCTTATTATTCTGAATATGACAATATTTTAAATTTGATGTGGGTCATGTAAACCGCATATTCCATTTAAATATTCCAAATTAGGACATTTTCTAACTTCAGCATTTACCAATTAAGACGTGTGGGATATGTCGGTAATATTCAGGTTTTAGGATCATTATCTGGACATGTATACAGCCAATTCAGAATATGTGTCGCAATTGTTTTGTTTTGTTTTTTTTGTCGCAGTTTGTGACATACAGCCTCTCATCTGTTAATGTTCAGTGCTGTGGGCTGTCATGGATACACTGTGGCAGGAGTATTGTCTTTTTTGGAATAAGGGCAAAAGCTAGAATACTTTGTGCACGTAAACGTACTCAGTGTCATCAGTCAAACAAGCTGCCACAGGACAATAAGATGAAGAGTTAAAAATACACAAATTTATGCACACACACCACTATACAATATTTAAGGGAGACACATGCAATTCTTAATGTGCTGTTACTGGGGTCAACTGTCTGGGCAGGGGCCTCACGTGTGGCAATGTGAGCAAAACCATGAGATCCTAATTGACATGGATCACATGCAGGCCTTTTCCTGCAGCGACTGCTGGCTCTGGGGGAAAAAAAGGGGGGGGGGGCTCAACAGCAATGAAAGCTGTTCAATTTAAACTATGTCATGGTTATATATCCAGTTTGGGAAAATCGTATTAGTTGCAATAATCATGCAATGCATAAACATTAGAATGTTTTGCGTTTTCCTTCTCCACCAGACACTATTTTCTGGGGAAAAAAACAAAAAGAAAACGGTGCCAGTTGTCTCAGCCATACATATGACCAAACCAGGGTTCCTGCAGCTTAAGGCAAGGTAGATTTAAGACTTTTTACGATTTATTTGAATGCCACTTGGAATTGTATTTAAGACCAATTTTCTAACAACCAAAATTAAAGAGGGGCATTTTTATATTGCCCAATTACTTATGGTAGCATAAAACATGACTTTTGAAAAGAGAAAGTCAGATGATCTATGTTAAATGTTGAAAAAATAATCATTTTTAGAGTCGAACACAGCCGCGAAGACAGCGAACATATGTTATCATTAAAGTATCTATGTAGTTTGCAGACAAATGTGGGAAATATCTGGTATTTCTGGACGATTTTCTGGCCATTTTGTGTTTCTTTTTCTGCATGAGAGATTCCACAATTTGAATTCCCATCATGACCATGTTAAGGAAATAATTTAACAACAAAGAAAATATGTTACCCATTATTTTGAGATTTTACAACATCTGAAAAAAACAATTCATAAAATCTTTCTTCCCATGTCTGAGCATTTTTTTTAGACTTTTTTAACTTTTATTAAAGACAATTTAATACAAATTACGGACTTATTTTTGGATTTATTAATCAAATGCCTTTTACGATTTTTTAAGAATCTGCAGGAACCCTGGACCAAACATATTTTCAACATTGTTATCTCTGCTATTTTTACTGGCAAGAAGTTGTTTATTATTGGTGGCACAGGCTAGAATAGGGATTCAATTTTAATAAAAATTGAAGAGACAAAGTTTTTGACTCTCCCTATTTGAATAATTAGGTCCCAGAGGCCCACACCTAAAGTAGGCCTGCAAGTGCAGTCTGCAGCGGGCTGGGAGTGAGTCATGAGGCCAGAGTGATGTGAACAGGACTCACTGACACACTGCTGCCTGCTTCTGTCCTACGAGGAGCAAACAGTGCACTGAGACACAGCAGGTGGTGCGAATCGTCAAACCTGCTTTGAGGCAAAATGTCAGCTGCACTGTATGTGCATGCTGCACCCCAACAAACCCTCTGCACCCCAGCTCCCTCTGGGACCAGAGTAAAAAAAAAAAAAAAATCAGCTTAATACTCTGTGCTTCATCGACAACAACATGTTTTTCTGCAGAGCAACACCACCACGACCATATGGCCATACAGAAACTTCCAGCTACCAGTGAATGCTACTCATCACTTTATATCCTTGAAAAAAAAAACAGAAACAAATTCAAAGTTTACTTTACTTTTTAAATGATCATGTTTGAACACTGTAGGGACGTCCTATGAGAGGTTGGTAATGTAAGAATGTTTTTAATGAGTCTTAAGCAACTAAAAAGACTGAAACTACTTGGGCCCTGCTCCAAGAGGGAAGTTTACTAAGCTGTGTGTATAACCTTACCCAGACATCATCTCCCTCCAGATCTGAGCATGTCTTTTCTGCAGCTGTTATCCAAATAATATAAAATAAAGAAGAGGTTGCTACTGTGCAAAACAACCTGCTATCTGCTGCCTGTTACACAGCACGATCTAGAACAAACCACATGTCTTGTCATTTGGGCTCATTTGATTTTGGTCTGGGACAAAAGCCAGAATGAAACCCAAAACTTGCTACACTCTACTTTGAATTTTCCCAGCTACTTTTACCATCTTTCCTCGGTCATTCAATACAAAGCAGCTGCAAAAATATGAATATGTACAGATAGTGTTGTGTTTGTAGTCAATATTGGCTCAATACAAAAGCTCAGTATCAAACTGCATTTTTCATCACCATAATTTAAAGGAACAGTGTGAAACATCTAGGGGAATTTAGTGGCATCTAGCTGCGAGGGTTACAGATTGCAACCAGCTGAAACTTCTCTGTTAGAATTCAGTGAGGGTCCATTGTTCAGGGAGGTTTTTAGCGGGAGCCGAATCATCTGCAGAGGACTCTTCCTCTCAAAAACAAACAAACCAGATATATTAAAACCAGTAAAAACACGAAATAAAGCAGTTTCTTATTAGTAAAAAGTCCACAGTTTTCCACCACTGCTCATCGGGGAGGGGCAGCTGACTGCAGTGGCTGACACAAAAACATAACTGGCTCTATCGAGAGTAAGTAGCCCTTTTTACACAAAGATTGAGCTACAGAGCCACTACGAAGTCCCTTCTTCACACACATAACCTGACCTCAAAACGTCACACCTGTCACACCTATGATCCTGTCTTGCTGGCTGTCCCTTTTACATAGACACCATTTTGGCATTGTTACAATCTCTGTTGTCAGCTCCAAGGCGAGACAACTCTGTCACCCCATTCCACCATCATATGTTTTACACAGAATGCTGAGTCACCATAACAGCGCAATATTCCCACCAGGAACAGACAGTGTAAAGGGGGCTACTTTTCATTTGTTTGTTCGAGATTACTGGAGAAACATGGCAGTGCAACATGGCGGATTCTGTGGACAGACAGGGACCCACACCTTTGTAGATATAAACGACTCATTCTATGATAACTAAAACACAACAATTCTTGTTTTCAGGACATTATAAACTAAAGAGAACATACTTATAATATTATATTCCATTTCTACCAATATATCCCCCTAAATCCTACACACTGGACCTTTAAGATTAAAGATTAGAGATTTTTTTTTTTTTATCTCCGGCGTCACTTTTCTAAACTCAAACAAGTTCTTTGTTCTGCACAAGCTACCAACTTTAAATCCAAACACCCCAAATTCAGGAGTATCATCTCAACAGCCAAGTCACTCCTCTACTTCATTACGACGCCAGCCTGTTAACCCAAACCTGTTGGGCACACAGACCTGTGGCAAGGAAAACTCTCCTGAAACAATGGGGGGGCTCTCTATCATAGCACAGGGATTTCACTGTATTATGGAAGCAGGTTTTTATGAATAGTGTCGCTGGGATTCACCACAGGCAGAAGCCGATGGCCTCTGCGGTCTATCCAGATACTACACACACATCACCTGCTGCCAACAATGTGCCTGATGGAGGAAAGACTTACAATGCAAACAGACTTCTCTGTGTTCGGCCAAGAAATTAACAGGTCAAGTCAGGGTGAACTTGTGAGTCAACAAAAACTAAACAGACCTGCAAGAGGAAAATTGTTATTGTCTTAGTTATTGATTAAACCCCACGCAAGAATTAATGTACTGCAGTAAAATCCAGGTCTGTGCAGTGCGTCATCCATGTAAACTGTGCCAAACAAGTTTCCATTTACAACCATAATTGATGGTAACATCTGTGAACATGCCCTACCAGCAAACAACTGTGAGAAGATCAACAGAGCACATTAATCTATTAAGAATGATTGAATCACAGGTTTTACCATGCACTTTGGTACATTATTAGCTCAGTGGATGAGTCCATAAGAACTAATTCTATAAGCAAAGGGCCATGATTAAAATGGGGAATACTTACTGTGTCAGGGTTTCTTCACATTTTGCACTCACAATCATTGAAAGAGTTTTTTTTTTCTCTCCTAACCTTTCAGGGACTCTAGTGGGGTTTGTGGGAAATAAATGGGGCCAGCTGAGAAACATAAAGCACATTTGCCAACTGGGGGGGGATAAGGGAAGTTTGTGTTTGACTTGAAACACTTTTGGGATGCTTTGCAGACGTTTTACACTTTGTCTTTGGGGGACTTTTGTGGATGTTTGGGACGAGTCAGTGTGGGCACGACTGTGAATAAAAGTGATATGTTAGACAAATGACAGCACAAACGAGCTAGCTAATTTAACCGGATACAAAACTAATAAGTAGTTACTAAAACATCAATATTCTTTAGAACGACTAACTTATCAGACTTGAGGAATCCTAAAAAAATCTCAGGTGGGTCAGGAATCGAATTGAGCTTTCTTGCGAGTGTTATTTAAGCAGAAACACGACGACCAGAGCACTATTGTAAGTGCGTAGCGCTAAGTAAGCGACAAGTTGCTTTCAATATGCAACACGTTTACATCAACGGAACGAATATATTAAAAGATAAGTTATTAGCCCATACTGATCGACTGACATTCACCGAGCCGGTAAGAGAGTATTAGTTAATTTAAATCAACGACTCGATGGTAATTCGCCATTAGCAAAAACATTAGCCGTTAGCTTACCCGCTCTCTCTCATGTATTCGTTGCTAGCATTAGCCGACAGGCTAATGTTGCTAAGGTAGCCTGAGAGTAGGCCCGTCGTCAGCAATAAGACAATCGCTTGGACTATTTTTGTACCTGAGACATTACAGTTGTTGTCAAAACACGCTCAATTAATTGAATTAATATTAAACTAACAATGGGCAAGTAGATAACCGTTGCTTTATGCTCGTTGAATTGGCGACAATGGCGGTAAATTGTGATTAATCAGCTGTTTCGACCTCGTCTTTTTTCCCTTCAAACAGCTTGTCTTGAGTCGATTGATCGTTGATTGTGATAACGTTAATAAAACACGGGGAATAACGTTATCCCAGGTGCTATTTGGCCTCCCAGTTGGCGGTGTCGTGTCAACATGGCGTTCTTTACCTCTGCACTCCAGAAAAGGCGAGTTTAATCCCTCTGACAGAAAAAGAAAAAGAAACCCCGGGCTTTTTGTGTAAAAGCACAGGACAAATAAAATAATTTCATTTAAATATGATTGTAGAATTACTCGACCTTTCGTCAGTCAGGAGACTGTTGTGTTCGTGGTTGGTAGTTGGGGAGTTTGGATGGACAGTCATGCTTTCCACAGCCATTTCCTCTAGCTACATTGAGGTGCAAAAAAATTACAACTCGACACTGGAAACTACTGGCTTATGCGTCACTTCACTAGGTTCTACTTGATTTTGATTTTAGGAAGAGTTTCAGTTCATAGTAGGCAATGCTCCACTACAGTTGTAAGAGAAATATGATGAAATTGAATCCTGACGTTCTCCGTCCTACAGTTGCGATGTGAAATGACGACTGACAGACTTAAAATGGCCGACTGTCTTCTCCAGAGAGAAAAGGGGCGGGGGAGGGCGGGATTATCCGAAGATGACATCATGACGGATGATGCGCTTGTACGCTTCTCACGGAAATTACCGAACGGGGAATGAAAGGGTAAAATGAGCCCCCGTGTTTGACTCGCAAGTGCATTTGCAGAACAAATAGTTATATCAGACTATTTAAATAATTACAGTTTATTTCATTTTACTTCAGTAAAAGTACACAAGCAATTCAGGAAAATGTTAGAAAAATATATTCTGTGACTGTAGGAGGCGTATCTGTTTTTTATTTATCAGAAGAGAGCGGTGGCTTGAAAGTGACTTCGTCCTTTTTTGTTTGTTTTGTTTTGTTTTGTTTTGTTTTGTTTTGTTTTGTTTTGTTTTGTTTTGCCTCCCAAAAGCTGCAGCCTCCTTGAGTCTTGACTTTGGGGAAATGCAAGACCCTCTCTCCACCATAAATTAGATGTCATTTTTTTAAAAAGGGACCCTTAGGCGTTTGAAAGTTAAAAGTTAAAGACAAAATCCTAGAGCTGAAAAAAAGAAAACGGTCTTTGTTACTTTGTTATTCTTGTCATGCATGCTAGTTAGTGCAAATATGTATTTTTTGGAAAAATGTTTGAATGAGATGGAAAATAAAGTGATTTTGATGAAATATCACTACTTTAAGGTCAGATGTGGTTATGTTTTTGGTCTGATGAAAGCATCCATTCCATATATTGTGTTCAAAGACTGCTGGAAATTTGAAAATCAATAATTTCTGTTTTTACAGCTTCTGTGTTGTTTTCTTTAATACTCATTGCCAAAATAAATACCAAATGCAACTATTTTATATTGGTATGCTCTTTTCCTTAGCCAAAATTAAAATCACAAGTCCCTCCCTAGTGCTTACATTTTCCTTTTACATAAAAAAGGTAACTTTACTTTTTGAATCATTATGCAAATGTAAATAGAAATGTAGCTGGACCACCAGCAAGTTACTGCAAAATGTAGATCACCTTTAAATGGGCAGTCACACATAGATATGTTGGAAAATTAGTTAATTGTCATTTATTTTCTGATGTATCTAGGCTAAAATTATAGAATTTAATGATTTTTATTTCCAAAATATGACCTTTAGTTTCCAAATTGCAGTTTCTATCTTCACTGTCCATTTGGGGTTGAACACTTTCCCCTTTATCAATTAGTTCATGTGCCAACTTTTTAAACATTTTATAAATTATTAATAAGCTCCTTGCCATTATGTTTTGCATTTTAAAACAGGAAAAAAAAACTGAACAATTGTTATTTATGTAAAGTATAATTTGAACGCTCAAAACACTCTCTTTGAACAACTCTTTGAATAAACACTGACCTATTAACCTTTTATAAACAAAACATTTATTTCCTGTTCTTATACTATCATCTTCACTGTGGTGCCCCGACACCATCAATATCTCATCATGGAGAGTTAGTGGAGTGGAGAATTTCTCTGGTGCAGTGAAGCAAATTGGTGTAGCAACAAGTTTAATTACATGTCATTTACTCCCCAACACATACATGTATGGTATACTTGTAAGAAGACTGGAGACCGTCTCACAATAGGATCACTCCAGCTGCGAATGTGGGCCAGAGGCGTAAAGTAGAGGATAAAATGTGGGGCAATGAACCCTTTTCTACTTCCTGTAGGGAAGAAAACATGATTGGATTTACAGTAGATACAGAAGCATTTTTTAATTTATTTTTATTTTTTGCCATATCTAAGATCTTAAAGGATTAAAAAGGCTTTTTTCCCCCCTTTTTTACAATTTTGTCTGCATTCTTTTCTGTGTTTTTCAAATGGAAAGATAGTCTTAGCTGTGCATAAGAAGATCCCACAGCCATCAAAGCATAAAAACATGCATTGTATCATTTCTGGGTGTCATTCTGGGCTTTTGCTTTAGAATTTATGATTTTTGCTATTTTCCACCTGATGATGTCATTTTCACCATATCTGACGTATGGAGAAAATAAATGCTATTTCCACTGGGTGCACTGTCACAATCAATGTTGCTGCAAATCACTGACATATCCCAGGCTGTGATAATCAGAAAAAAAATCAAAATGAAATAATCTAAAAACATGATGTCATCATGACAAAAACCTGTCATTTAAAGGGTTAATATTCTGACAATTAATGAATATTTGATATTTATGATTACAACTGGTGCTGGTTAAAATGTACTCAATGAAAGTAGAAAATAATATTAATGTATAATATTCTTTAAAGCTTGATTTTGAAAAGCGCATATTGTGTGCAGAGCAATAGGAGTGTGTGTAATATTAAAGCAGGCACTAAAGGGTTAACTTAAGCAAAGTCTTTTGTGCAGGACTTTTTCTTATAGCAGGGTATTTCTGCGGTGTGGTATTGCTTCTTGTACTGAAGTAAAAAAAAACAACATCTCAGTTCTTCAACCAGCAGGTGTCACTTTACTCTAAAACAAGACAATAGAGCAGAAATGTTTGTCATCAACCTGCAGACATCTTGTCTCAGAATCATTAGATGTGTAAACAAATCTCTTTAACTCAAACTCTTAAGTTGAATTTTTAATTTTACTGTGTCTGTTTGTCATACAGTGTATACAGTTAATCTTCCAGTGCTCATGCATGAGAGCAGGAAAAGGAAAGTCTTCTTTTTTATATATATATATAAATTAACTCATTTTATTGGTATCTAAATATACAAGCTAGACAAAATGATGGAAATGTTACACACGGCAGCTAAATACAATTCAGCCATCATTAGTTTCATTATTTACACCTGTGTTGTTCCCACTGTGACGGGTCAAAATGTCTTCTGTGAGGACAGCATATTATGATCATAACTGTTCTACATTCAGACTGCTGAATTACAGCATCAGTCAGTGACATTACAGAGATGTTACTGCCATCTACTGGTAAAAAATAACACTGACCTGCAGCTGCTTCAGCTGACAGCAGGTCAGTTTAAAAAGTGACATGAAATATTTAAAATACTTACCAAAGCATAAAGCCATGGTACAAACTAATAATAATAATGATAGAGGGCATAAAACTAATATGATATAATACAATATAATATACAGATCCTCTCTGATCCTTCAATCACAGACAGAATGTATAGGTGATAAAGGTGTCACACCACGTCCAACAAGTTTCTGCATATTACAGTGAATTAGTAGGAAATCTATACCGATTTATTGTTACTATAACAACAACAACAAAAGTTTAAATCATGTTTAAATTCAGCGATAATCTGACCTCTGAGAATGACATAAATAATATCTAAAGTTTACTAATAGAGAATTATCAGCAGATAGTTACATGTTTTGATCATTTCTCAGGTGGATGAAGTTTGGGACTGAAGTTGTTCTTTTTCTTATTAAGGCTTTGAAAGTTCACTTGCAAAAGAATCCCGAAACTGCAATAATGGGAGTAATCTCTGGAGATTTGAGACATATATATTCTGCTTCCCACTGCCCTGCTTTCTTTCCTTTCGCATTCTCCCTCTCTCTCTCTCCCTCTCTCTCTCTCTGCCAAATACACACCTCACACTCAACTGCCATACTGTGCTCAGTTGAGTCTTCATCTTCCTGTAAAGCAGACTTAATCTTCTGGGTGCACAGCTGAAATGCTGCTGCTTCACATCAGCCGTCTGCTCTTGGACAAACACCACCAGGGCTGAAAGGACACAACGTTATTCATCTGCTTCACCAGCATTGATATCAATGTTGTTCTCCCGCTGCCTGACTTTGTTTTATTTCACAAGAGGCTATATGTCTGCGAAATAGAAATCATACGCCAGGGATACTCAACTTAGAGCCAGCGGGCCAAATCTGGCCCCCGATAGGATGCCAGGTGGCCCCACAATCATTTTCTAATTCACAATAAAAATAAAGTGATTCACACTGGGATTTGTTTTTGTACTTTCAGTATAAATAAAGTGCGAGAGTGCATAAACCAGAATCAAAATAGAGCTGTTAATAAAAAAAAAGTGCAAGTTGAGGATCTCTTGCAACCCCCAGCAGAGGTCCTAGCTAAATCCTTAATGCCCTAAAATTATCCTAAAATCCAAGAAATGTCCTAAAATCCAAGAAATGTCCCTATCCTGCTGAAAAAAAACAGATTAACCAGTTTAAGATGGTTAAGCTGGTTGTTTTTTCAGCTTGTTTGACAAGTTTAAGGCATATTTTTGCATAATTTTTGATGGTTTAGGTGGTCATACCAGTTTGTGATGGTCATTTTAACTGGGTTATCCATTGAAGTTCCTGTAAGATTGAAACCAATTTAATGTCCTTGAGTATGGAGAAATAACAGCTTCATGAGGGGGAAGCATTAAAAGCAAAAGGCATGAATCAGTTAAGTCTACTTGTCATATGTTATGCATAAAGATAAATATGCGCAGCTTGAAAGGATGGTCACACCAGCATGTCAAACCATCAAATACCAACAAGAACTGAGTCAGGACCATCTAAGACCATCTTCAACCAGTTAAAACCAACTAAAACCAGCTACCAGCATAAGCTGTTTTTGGTTGTTTTTTCAGCAGGGCCAGAAATGTCCTAAAATCCTTGAAACATCCTAACATTTGAGAAATGTCCTAGAAGTCCTAGAAACTTGTATGGGTCAGCTGTGGCTGGCCCCTGGCCCCCTGTCATTTTTCAAAATTGGCCCCCAACGCACAGCAAATTCAATATTACTGTCATGTACACATTTGCCCTGCTGTACCTAGTCAGACCTGCAGTTTCTTCTTGGCAGCCTTGATCTTATGCAAGTTGCTCCACAAAAGACCAGGGTGCACGGGGCCAATATCTGGTATGTGTCTGTCTCACAGTAGACCAGGACTCATAGACAGACAGCTGGTGAACATTTGTCCCACTTTCACTATGGCTCTCTCTCTCTCTACATATATATATTCACATCGTTAAAAATAGTGAAGTCAGTCAGATTATGTGGGTTTTCCACAGCTGGTTTAAACTGATATATGAGTCACCTTAATGGTTAAAAGTACAATCCAACATAAAATGACATTTACCAAACCCACATATTCTGAACGAACACATTACAAACTCTCACATAAAGTAACATGCATTTTGGAAAATAGAACAGCAAACGAACTACTCAGTCTAGCACTAGGCATGATGGGAGGAGTGAGCCGTTCGGGTAACGTCATCATTCAGCGTC
This sequence comes from Plectropomus leopardus, assembly GCF_026936395.1. Taxonomy (NCBI): domain Eukaryota; kingdom Metazoa; phylum Chordata; class Actinopteri; order Perciformes; family Serranidae; genus Plectropomus; species Plectropomus leopardus. The sequence continues at coordinate 32,943,801 of NC_142181.1, read as the reverse complement.
CATTCAACGGAACCGTCGCGGCAGTTGAAACAACTACACCTGAAGCTGCACAAAAAAAAGCCTCTTAACATCGCGATTCTCGTCTTCGGAGTGATCAGAAATGATCGATATGATCGAGAAGGAGGACCCGGTCATCAGCGAGGAGGAGGCGGCTCAGTATGACCGTCAGATCCGACTGTGGGGGCTCGATGCCCAGAAGAGGTCAGTTAGCTCAGTTAGCTCAGCAGGCTAACCGGGGCGGCGGGAGGTTTGAGTCCAGACTCACAACAAAGTGTTTGTTTTTAATGAGCTTTTTTTATTATTAAGTGATAGGTGGGACACCGTCTTGAAGTAGACAGAGTGGAGAGTATTCATTGAGAGTGTTGATCATTGCAATGGTCGGGATCTTTGTATTGTGTCCATACACACTGTTGTGTTTTGTGGGTGCATATACTGTATATATACACAGGCCAATGACGTGTGTCCAGTTGCATTATTTCCTTTTAAAATAACTTATCTTAACTTAACCTTAGCATAAACAAACTAAGAAAATTATTAAAAATTGTATTGTAATGATAGTAAATTCAAAATGAAATACTATGGCATGATTCTATGTATTAAACCTTTCTAATAAACCAAAATCGAAAAATACCAATAGTATATATGTGTGTGTGTGTGTGTGTGTGTGTATATGTATGTATGTATGTATATATATGTACACACAGTGAGTGATCACATGGCACTTAGTCTTCAGGTAATATGGATTATAATTCGCTCACTCATTCAGATAAAGCAAATGATCACAGGACACGTAAGCATTATGATAACATAATTAAGAAAACAACACTTGAATGCTCCATGTAAATGATGCACACAAACCCCTAAAGATGCATGTAATTGCTGCAGAGATGGCTTTTTTGCTAAACCAGGCCATCTGTGCAGTAGAAAGACGCAAACACTTTTGAAATTGGTGCTACGTGAACAGAGGAAACACTACTTGGAGATCGTTGTTAGTGTTGTTTTGGTATACCTATATATAGTTGATGAACTTGTCTCTCCATGTCTACAAGCATCTTCTGTGCAGAGTTTCTTATTTGTAACGAGACCTGCAGTTCAAATGAAGGTTCATTAACTACTTGGTTGTAAACACAACCCACGCAACAAAAGGTCATGTTCCAAAGCTTACAGTCAGCAGCAATCAGATTTTTCCCAATATGACGTTCAGTCTGCATGTTTGTTTGGTTTTGTTTTTAATAGGTTGCGAGGGTCCCGTGTGCTCCTGGCAGGTTTAGGTGGTCTGGGGGCTGAAGTTGCCAAGAACTTAATCCTGGCTGGAGTTAAAGGACTCACTCTGCTGGATCATGAACAGGTACACATGCTGACACAGTGCTTACACAAAAACACGCCTGGGTGCCCTTTTCCCCCCTGTCCTCTTCAGAGTCCTCTGTTGCCTACAGAGTGGACTTGGGCTTCAGCTTAAATTTATAAATCTTCCTTTTCAGTTTCAACATGCGTGACACAAAGCCCATAGAAATAAGTGAAGGGTAAATGGCCTTATGTGGCAGCGTCTATCTTTGCAGTTCTGTATGTGTACTGTATGTCCACTAGATGGTGCCTGTGGCAAAGTCATAGTCTTCGCTCGTTTTCACTTTTCATTGAGAAAACAGTTACTTTGCATCGATTTTATTGTAACAACATTGGAAATTATATTGAATTTTACCTGTATCATTAAAAACAAATTTGACTATAAAAGATGGTCTTGAGCATATTTCTTAGAGTTATCAGTCCTCCAGGATCAAAGAGTGAATTACAGTGTGTGCACAATGTTGCATACATGTCTGCGGTGTTATATTTTCACAGCTCACATGTGTTACAGCAACTGTGCAGGTTTGGTGTGTCCTTACATGTTGGGGCCCAAAGACAGATGTGATATCTTTTCATGGGGCCCAAAATTCCCAGCAGAGCCCCTGATTCTAATAACAGCTTAATTCTGGGTTGTTTGTGTTTTGCTCAAGGTATTTTTAATACTAATTACTTTATTTAACATTTATAGTAATACAAATACAGTTTTTTACAGATGTAATTGGAAAAATACAAGATTTGATAACGTGAAACGATAACATTGAGTAGAATGATAAATATTTGAAAATATGTGTTTTAACCCGTTAACAGGCATTGTAACCATACACTGACTTTTTTTGCGATCAAATTGCTGTACTTAAAACTGTATTAAATTCTATTCTGCTATATTACATTGACTATTTATTTTTTGCCATACATTTTGTACAGATTCTGTTACTAGGTTTATTTATTTATTTATTTTTTTCAAATTTACTTTTCTTTCTTTTTAATTATTTGTTAATTGCTTACAGGCACTTTTTATAAGTTATATACTCAGATTTTTTCCTTAATACATTGATGCATTTTGTTAATATGTCATACTGCCTATAATGTTATTATATGAAAAAACAGATCAAACCTAAATTTAAAAAAAATCCATTGATGTCTAATACATGTTAGTTAATGCTAGAATTATGACACGATAGGATACACTTTATTGTCCCTGTAGGGGAAATTTGTTACCCTCAGTCAACTTGCTTGTTGACTTGTGTACTAGCTTCCTGTATGAGTCATCTGAAAAAAAGTTTTACAGATGCATCTCTTGATGTGACTGTTAAAGGGTTAAAAGAATGGAAACAGAATTTCCGGTGTATATAAATGCAAACTGGATGCATAGAGTAAATTGTCTTTAGCTAAATCCCATCACATAGTTGCATTCTCGGTATTTTTTGTGTGCTCACCAGGTGTCAGAGGAGTCATGTCGAGCTCAGTTCCTGGTTCCGGTCACTGCTCAGGGTCAGAATCGAGCGCAGGCGTCTCTGGAGCGAGGGCAGAACCTCAACCCGATGGTGGAGGTCCATGCCGACCAAGACAGAGTGGAAGACAAACCAGATGACTTCTTTCTGCAATTCGATGCGGTGAGTGGACATGGAAGTGCATTCAAGACAGAAGACAGCTGCATTTAGATATAGCAGTATCAGAGTGTAGATGGGACATTTTAGAGAGAAAGTGAAGGATTTGACTTAGTTCTGGCATATATTGAAACATGTTTAATTAAGGTTTGCTTTCTAGAGATGTTCTTCCTCCAGGGGTACTTAACCCTTTGAAATCTGGAGCAACATCACATTTCTTGGGCTGTTTTCAGACACCCTTTTAAAAATATTTAAACCTTTGAACTCAGAACAAATTGGTGCGATTTCTTTCAAAAACATGGGAAAGGGCCAATAAGAAATATAGTAGGAGATAAATAAATTTCAAGAAATTAGTAGATTTAGAAACTAGTTTGTAAAAAAAAAACGGGAAAATGTATAGGGAAAAGAGAAAAGGTTAAGGAAAACTATATATTTATTATTATCATAATTACATCTGTAAAATTCTGTTACAAAATAAATATTTTTAATCACTTTTCACATGTTAGGCAAATTCCCTTATACTTTTTACTAATTTCTTTCAAATATTTGGGTCATTTTTTCATTCATTGCTCCTAATCTTCCTCCCATGTTTTTGAAAGAAACCAAGCCAATTTACAGTCTGACCAGTAGATGTCACTTGTAGCACAAATTGTTCATCAGTAGCGCTACTATTCTGCTCCATTAGGCTTCAGGACCAAAACACCTGCATTATGTTATTTCTCTCAAGTCCTGCAGTAATGGCATCCACTTAGCCTTATTCTTTAAACTGTGTGTAATTGTGACATTTTGTATTGACTGAAATGTCTTTCTTAGGACTGTTGTGTGATATAAGTAGCCTGTTAATTACATAATGAGCACAGCTGGTGTTTGAGGGCCTGTGTTTGCCTTATATGGTCCTGTAGTGTTCACAGCAGTGGGCGGAGAATGACCTTTTTGGTGTGCTATTAAAAAGCTTCACATTTATGTGATACTTTGCTGAAAATTCAGTTGTGGACGACAAATGTCAAATGAACATGGCAACCTTGCAAGTGTCATTCTGGGCCTTTGCTTTGGAATTTGTAAATTGGACTGTTTTCCACCTGATGACATAATATTTTACCATATGTGGCATATGGAGAAAATACATGCTATTTCCACTGGTTGCACTGTCACAATCAACGTTGCTGCTAATAATTGACATATCCCAGTCTGTGATAATCAGAAAAAAAAAAACTTTGCACATAGTATATTGAAAATAATTCATTATTATATGGTTTTTCTTTTCTTTTTTTTCATCTAAAAACATTGTGGCATCGTGACAAAAACCTGGCATTTAAACAGTTCAAATTCTGAAAATTGATGAATATTTGATATTTATGAATAGGACTGATGTTGGTTAAAAAGTGAAGTTAATGAAAATAGAAAATCATATTAACGTATAATATTTTTTAAAGCCTAATTTTGAAAAAGGCATTTTGTGTGCAGAGCGATACGAGTGTGTGTAATATAAAAGCACCTCCTTCCCCAGCCAGGGGCTCGTTAGGTGATGCAGCACACCTGGACAGATCTACAGAGGGAAAAGGGACAACAGCGCCCAACACATACAGCCGTAACACTGAATAAAACCATTTCAGGACAGGGCACGTATTGTAGCAGCTACTGCGAAAATGTTTGGTTTGTCCGTTCAAGGCTACTGTAGAAATATGACAGACAAAGTGGACGAGGAACTGCTCCCTATGTAGATATTAACAGCTTGTTTTACGGCAACAAAAATGACAAAGATTCTTATTTCCACGGAATTATACGCTACAGAAAGTATACAAGTTAGATTATATTCCGACAGTTTCTGACAGTATGATCGCATAAATCCTACACACTGAGCCTTTTAAAACCAGCGAAAGACAACATTTACAATAACACGATACCCCAAATCTGAAAACAACATCCAGTCTCATATCATGGTGCCAGTATATCGATATATTGCCACACCCTAGATGACTGTATTATTAGCATTCTCACAGGCTAGATCTCAGTTTTATCAGTTCTGAATGTATTTGAGCACCGTTAGAGGAATAACAGATTTGTGTCCCCCTCCTGTTGTGTCTGAATTGTCGGCAGTCTTCCTCCCTCTGGGGGTGCTTAGTGAGGGTCAGGAGGAGGGAGAGCGATATGGGAGGAAGCTGGAGGAAATAGCAGCGAGACGAAGTGAGGGCGGGATGAGATGGATGTTAGTAGGACAGAGGGAGGGGTGAATGAGAGGTTCAGAGAAGAGAAGGCAGGACAATTCAAAAAGCTTGAGATAAAATACAAGCTGGAGAGCAGAGGGGGGTCTGTCTCTCATCACTGTGATCTGCTTCCAGGGATGTATCTGTGTGAGAGGGAAGATGGCGGGTGATTAAAGTGAAGCGGCTGGAGTGTGGTCACAGTTTTCAGATGAGAGGCCTAATTTCTGTACTGAGAGATGACATACAATAAAAAAACACACTGTCTGTCTGGGTACTTGCAGAGTGCCACTTGTTCTCTTTGTTTGCAGTACTTTTTTTATTTTTCAGCTGTGGTTCGTTTTGGTTTCTTACAAGAAGGAACAGAAAAACACAACATAAATAAAATCAGGACAGGCCAAGGATTCATTTCTTTTTCTTACACTTTCAAAACGGCTGAAAGCTAGGGGTGTTGAAATGATCTGTTTCTAAGATGTGGACATGGGCCATTCTGCATCGATTATACTCGGGTAACATTGCTTGTTGATTTTTCAGCTGCGGATGGAAAATCAAGTTCTACAGTTCATAAGAACTCCCTGTTAGCAACCATTCATTTAATATTTAAACATTTATGTTCACATTAAAATATTTTCTTTTAAGAAGAAGAACCTTGTTTTTCTGATTCTCTCCTCACAAACTTGTTTCTGGATCAAATAATGCTCGCAAATCATTTGTAGGAAAGAAAGACGTCACAGTTAATGGCAGTAAGAGTAGTAGTAGTTCTGGCACTTGTATAAAGTGAAAATGGGACATTTTGTTTTTCTGGTGAAGTCTTTGGAGGTACGCTGGTCCTTGACCCTGGTCAACCTGCTGCTCTGTGGGACTCTGATGCATCAGTCTTATCAGTGAGCTTAGCGTGTTTTGGGTGTGCTGGACTGGGTCCGCAGGATAAGGTGGACCCAGCCCACCAGCAGAACACTGTGTCTCTGTTGCCTTCGCCTTGTTTGGTGGTTTATTTGGGGAGATGAGCTATCATTTGTCTGTGGCTGCTGCTGCAGTAGGTGTGTCTCGCTCAGTTTGGCAGCTGATCGTTGTTTACCATTTGTTGTTGCACAAGCTGAGCAGAAAGTTACTGATGGATTTGTTTTTGCAGCCAATTTTCAGAAGTAAGATATGTCCGTCTTTTCCCCTGGGGATTAAAAGCAAGATCGATTGATGTTTTCTGTTATTGTAAGCTGTTTTAGTGGTATGCTGATGGGAATTGAAATGAGTGGCACAAAAGCAAAAGATGGAAGAAGAGGAGGAGGTGCCGACAGACCGACACAGTGGGAGTTCAGTTTCATACGTTTTCATTTTTAGAAATTAAAGGTGCTAATCTTTAAAAAGCTAATCTTGCAGTGAGTATATAAAGAGTACAAGTTGAGAGAAGTGGGTGCATACAGCTGTGCATCTCCGCTCATGTAGCAGAAACAAAAAGACGTGATCTTTGTTTCTTCTTCTTATTTGGTTCCTTTTGATGGAATCTCTCAAACACTATTTGCTTAACGACTGTTAAGTTCTTGTCTTGAATTAAATCCTTTTTGGCAATAAATTGTTAATGTTAGGACACAGAAAGTTAGAATCTAAGTTGCAGAAGTTGCAGAAATAGTCTGTCAGATTTAGATGTATCTCTGAACGTGAATAGCTGGAAGAACGGACCCTTTGAAACCTGAGCATATATTTGATTTCTTTCAAAAACAGGCGACTAAGAAGAGAAGGAGAAGGCAACAGGCAACTAACCATGACATGGCCCAAAGAATAGCAAAAACAGGAAAAACAAAATTTACAAGAGAATTAACCAAAAACATGCAAATTAAAAACCAATGAAACAAAACCAATGAAAATGACCTAAAAAGGCTGGGAAAGGAGGTGCTTTTTTTCTGTAACACAGTTTCAAATAGAATATTATTATAATTATAAATATAGTTTTCAGTACATTTTCCCTATTTTTGAATAATTTTCTAATAATCAATAAAATAAAACCTTTTTTAAATGTAATTTACATTTTACAGTATATTTTAATAACTTTTTTTTTTTGCAATTTTTGGGACATTTCTTGCCAAGTCAATCATGGCATTATTTTCTACATGTTATTGGAAGAAATCAAACAAATTTGCTCAGGTCTCAAAGGGTCAAATAGCTTTGAAATGCATCTGAATGCAGCACAAGGAAACTGATGTTATACTGTATTATTATTATTATTATTATTATACTATATGATAAGCTGCCATTATCTGAAGTGCCGCTGCTTTGTGTGAACGATATATGCACGGCCAGAACATTAGAGAATGGGAGAATGAACGGGAGTAATGTCTAAAAAACACATCCACATAACGTTCGACATGCTAAATACAAGCTGCAAATTCTTAGTATCGATGATGTTATATTGATACAAGTCACACTAGAAGGACGACTTGCTGTTTCCCTATCAATGTAGTATGATTGCAGGACTATAAATTGATACATCGACACAATGGATGTATCTTTACACCCTTTATTTACTTATGTGTTACTATATAACTGAGTTTGTTTGCAAAGTGATGGATATTTGTTGGTGTTCCTATAGTATTCAGCTGCTTATGCTAAGAAGTACTTTGGCATTACTGGTAGTTACTGGTGATACTGGTGATTGTTCAGGCAACAAAAGGCAGCCTCTCTGACCAAATGCTTGTGTTGTTTCTCCCTCAGGTGTGTCTGACAGGCTGCTCCAGAGACCTGATGGTGCGGGTCGACCAGCTCTGTTCTAAGCACAACATCAAAGTCTTTTGTGGGGACGTCTACGGTTACTATGGCTACATGTTCTGCAACCTCGGACAGGAGCACAACTACGTTGAGTAAGTGTGTGTGTGTGTGTGTGTGTGTGTGTGTGTGTGTGTATGGTGACCATAGACGACTTCTATGGTTGAGGAGGCTTCTTTTAGAGAGCACACTGAGCTTTACATGTGCCCCAAATTTCAAGTCAATTAGACTAATGGTGTGAGGGGTGTGGCCTTTCCAAAATGCCACCACTGAGCATATTCGATTGATATTTTTGGAAGTATTTTCTCATCATTTACAGTTTCTCGCTAATTCCAGCTCACGGCAATTTAAGTTTTAACATATGACAAAGAGTATAATAATAAACTGGCAACAAATTCAATAGGTTACTGCCACTTTGGGGCTTGAACCCTAATTAAAATGTTTCATAGTTGAAGATGTGGGTAGTATAAATACAACTGAATAAGTAGAAACATTAACACAGTCCAAACAGTAGACAGTATATTTCAAAGAAGACACCTGCATACATAATTATGTACAACTGTAGTGAAAGAAGATGTAAGTAAATGAGAAAAAAATAAGACAATATAATGATGATGATATTTTTTTATTAAGTGTATAAGAATTAGCAAGTTGAGTGCTTTTTATTTAATTTTTTAAGTTTAGCTATTGTCACAAACCAGTTTCTTGTCGTTAGGCAGGTAAACTGTTATTATCAAATCTTATCAAATGTTATACTGACTGTAGTTTTTTCAGATAATGTGGGATATCTTCTCTTCACTCTCTCTTTTTAGGGAAAAACCAAAACAGGCGAAACCAACTGGAAATTCGACAGAAGATGGTCCAGAGGCAAAAAAAGCCAAAGTTGACCCCAATGAGACCACCATGGTTAAAAAGGTGAATGATGCAACTATACTGACTCTAAAACTGACCAGGTGATGAATAAAATGACTTCCTTTAAATGGAGGCTGGACTGAAGAAATGTTAAGACAGGAGGACTGGAACATTTGTTAAACAAAACCTTTGATCATTTACAAGGTCTGGTTGTCATATTTCTTACTTTTATGCTCCTATTATTTTAAAATTACTTTTAAATATGCTTTTATTTTAGTTTTTTTATCTGTTTTTTGTGCTAATGCTTTTATATTGTAGCACTTGGAGATTTGTTCCAGATGTAAAGAGCATTACAACTAAAACATATTAGAATTGTTATTATTATTATTATTATTATTAGTAGTAGTAGTAGTAGTAGTAGTAGTAGTATTTCTAACAAGTTCTAAATGAAATACAGTCTTTTTTGTATTAGTGTGTTATTTCTTACAAACAATTACTAGATTGCCTGCATACATAGAAATATAAATATATAGAAATACATATAAAATCCACACAAATCCAAATAAATTGCTACTACTATTAATACTAAATTGGTCCTGAAGATGAGTATAGAATGAATTAAGTTCACTTCCTATTGACGGAACTTTTTTATTCTCCAACTGAACAGACGGCCAGTTTCTGCACCCTGAAGGAGGCGCTGGAGGTCGACTGGACGACCGATAAGGCCAAAGCCGGGTTGAAGCGAACACCAGTGGACTACTTTATGCTTCACGGTACGTAAAACATCACTTATGAAGTAAAAGTACTGAAGTTTGTTGTGAACAGATTATAACCATGCATAGCTTTTTGTGATTTATGTCATTTTAAACTTCAAACTTTTGGTTTGTTTTTGTTTATCAGAAACAAGAACAGATTTGGGGATGTTTTAGACAGATTGAGCCCTGGTAACGGCAGAATTGTTCTATTTTTTTGCGTTTTAAGCAATCACTAAGTGAAAATGTAGTTTGTACAGACTAGAGATGTTCATATACAGTTTTTTTTTCCTCCCGATATTCTATGACGTGAACTTCACCATTCCGATGCCATGGCTTTAAAAAAAAAAAGCAGTAAACGCTGTAGCCTACTAACCCTGCATGGGTGCAAAATGATTGCTATTGTTGTTTGGCATAGCTCAGGTTATACCTTTTGTAAAACATGAACAAAACATTCAAAGAATGAATACCATAAAACTTTGTTTTATCATTTAATTTCACATGTGCTCACTGCTGATGTTACACTATTCACAGCACATCAGTTCTTCTTCACCCCTATATAACGGAAGTCGACAATGTCTGAACAGCACAACTTCCTGTGAAGGCTGCTGTTTTTAGAACAGAAAAGAAGAATTGATTTAGTGAAAACTGCTATTTTATGTGGATGTGAAACTACTTAAAAGTTTATTAATAAATTACATGGTATTGGATTGGTGCATAGACTCACGTACTCACCGAAACCCAATCCATCATATAAGGCAGCATCAGAGGCATTTCATATACTGGTATTGGTATGAGAACAACTGTAGTACAGACTAATAAATAATAAAGATAATGAGTTGTTGCAGCCCCATAAACTTGGTTTTCTAGCCTTCAAAAAGTTTTTAAATTGAAGAAAAGTTCTTTAGGGGTATTGATTTCAAATAGAAGGCAACATTATCATTGTAATTTTAAAGTAAAATGGTAAAAAATAATAATAATAATAATAATTAAATGTTGTAGAAGAATGGTAATGTTTTAAGACTTTGTAAAGAACTCATAATTGTTTTAAAACTTGTAACAGTCACACTAAGAGATGCACTTGAAAAACATTATGTTTTGGTAAAATTGTCTTCCTGACTCCACATTTAACAACTTTTCAGGAGTTATTTTTTTCTTTTAGATGACCCATACAGGAAGCAGTTGCGCAAGTCAACCAGGGAGTTAACTAAGGTCATTTTAGCATCAACTAACATGTATTAAGCATCAAATGGCTTTTTTTCAATTGCTGTTTGACTTTTTTGTCATATAGCAACATTATAGACAGTATAGCATATTAACAAAATGCATCAGTTAGATAGAACTTACTACAATAAGAGTATAATCTAAATACTAAAATGCATTACATACAAAATTAAAATGGGGTTTTGCAGAGTTTTTTAGTACAATAACTGGATTGCAAAAATGTCAGCCATGCGGTTACAATGCCTGTTTAAGGTTAATCTGCGTACTCAATTTTTATTATGACATCATTCTCTTTTTTGTGTAAAAGTGATTTCATCGAGGTGACACAATACAGCCATCAGTTAATGAGCGGCAGAGTACAGGAGAGGTCCTCTGGTGTTTCCATGTGGGAGGAAAGACGCAAACAGAATTTCCATACAGAGAATTGATCAACAAAGAATCCTGAAAGGTCTAAAAAAGAATAGAAATTTGAAACTGAAAATGCGTAGGAACCCCCGCAGTGAGACTGAAACACAAACCATGAACATGTAAATTCACAGGTTGTAATTCAGCTGATGAGATGTCATTGCACATGCACAGAAAATCCCATCCGTTAAGTTAGTTTATTTATTTATTTGAGAGAAAAGGGCGAAACTGTAAAATGTCAAGCTTAGCCAAAAGTTGTCGGTGAGTTTTAAAAAGAAAAACAACAAATTTAGATTTTGTAAAGTTCAATCCGCAGTTTTGATGATTAAAAAAAATAATACTGTCATGCTGAGTTGCACATGAATAATCACATGTGAGATATTAAGGAACCATTAACCCAAAGGAACTTTTTCACCCTTAGAGTAAATCTTAAATGTACCCTCCTGTGTTTCAGGTTATTTACGGTGTCTGACGACCTTCTCTTAAAAAAAAACCAAAAAAAACACACACACACACACACACACACACACACACACACACACACACACACACACACACACACACACACACACACACACACACACACACACACACACACACACACACACACACACACACTACATGCGAGTTTCCATCACAGGCTGTCCATGGCCAGTCATGTGCACTGAGCAGAGAACAGGGAACAGCCTGACACCTACACCGCTTGACAAGAAGCATATAGAGCAAGAAATAACTAGAAAACTGCTACAGGGCGCATACTTAAATTATCTTCTGTGCATCAGTGTTGTAAAAAAATTGTTAAAAAATCTGTTAAAAATGTGGCAGGATGCAACGGTCACAAATACTAAATGCATTTCTGCAAATTTACATTGTGTTTTAAAAAAAGTATAGAATTTCTAATATTCCTCGCTGATCAGGAATTTTTCTGCAAAAAATACATCTAACAAAACAAAACTACTGTGTGTTCTAACAGGGTTCCTGTGGATCCTTAAAACAGTCTTAAAAGGCTTTGAATTCTTTAATCCAAAAATAAGGCCTTATTTGGTAGTAAAATTTCCTAAGTAAATGTTTCATATTCTAAACATTTTAAACCATGGAAAATATAAATTTATATATATATATATATATATATATATATATATATTGATATATATATATTGATATATATTGATATATATTGATATTGCATTGTGAAATTTCTAAATAATTGGCGACAGCTATTATATTTTTAAATGATTTGCAGAATGCCTCTTGCGTTTATGTCAGTGTTTAGGATAGCAGAGCCATCAACACCTGTATTTTGTTTTTGCGCTGTTCAGAGCAGAGGATCCACTGTCCAGCTGTCGCTGTACTTTGGACAACATGGGGGACTGTAAATTTTAAAAAAAAACAACTCACTATATAACAAAGATTTTGCAGTGTAGCTGAAACAAGGCTTTCGATATGAGGCTTGGTGTATTTTATGCAAAATGTTTTTCAACCTCAGCATGATGGGAAATGAGGCAGTGACTGCAGTCATGGACAAGACCACACACAAATATTTGTAGTCCACTAGACTCTTATGCACTCTCAGCTTTAGTGACGTTAGAGGGTGATTTGTGATGAGGATTGTGTCCACACTGGGCAAAGTTGCGGGAAGTTGTGGTTTTCTTTGATTTTTTATGGATCACATCTAATGTGAGTTTAAGTTTACCTGCAGGTTCATCCAACTCTTTAAGTCATGCTCCTCTGATTCCACGTAATCTACACAGTATGTGCAATTATCACTCTCTTTTTTGTGCATCACAGTAGTCGCAGTGATTGCAAAAACACTACAGCACAATCTATAACATATATAACAGTAAAATGCTACATTTAGTTAACCAGGCAATGCGCCACTCAAGAAGAAATAACCTATAAATAAGCAAGAAATAAGTAAAATCTACAAGAAAATCACCTGAAAATTTTCACACACAAAAAAACAAGAAAACCCCCCCAACAGACTAAACAAACAAGCAAAATAAAAGTACAAAAAAAGAGAAAACACAAGGAAATTACCTGGAAAAAATTCTTACAAATGATAATAATTCTATATTTTTAATTTTTAAAATTCTCTTATTAATTTTAAATATGGTTCTCTGGAACATTTTCCCTAGCTTTCATTTTTTAAAAATTCTAAATCAACTACTTACTTGCCATCTGTAGGACATTTATTACCAAGTTGCAAGTTGTTAAATACTTGTGAGAGGTGTCTGTATGTAACATAAGAAAAGTGATGTTGATCCAGGTTTCAAAGGGTTAACTCAAATTCATCAGATGCAAAAGGAAAACACTCACAGGGAACATTTTACTTTAAGTACATTTAGCGGATGTATACTAGAAGTTAGAAGAAGGTAAAGGGTAAATGTAATTTGTCCTTGATCTTGCTGCATCTTTGGAGTTGCAGGATGAGTTGATTAAAATCAGCAGCTACTGTGAAGATTCCATCTGGTTCTTTGGGCATGTTGCTGCTGATGGCATAGTTCAATTTCTGCAGCGCATTTTTTTTAAATTTGCATCAGAGTCTTGTGTCCTTATGGCTCCCAACAAGGTCTGCCCATCCAGTGCAACAGCTCGATCCCGGATGTTGGGCGTTAGTCATGTACTTTAGCAAGGTTTCTATTTCAGGACTATAACTTGTAGCAAAGTATTTGCACAGTGTGGTACTTTTACTCCAGTAAAGGGTCTTAATACTTCCTCCACCTGTTATTGTGAACATCTGGGCTGGTTAATTTTAGGTGTTGTGACATTCAGTCTAATAACCCCCCCTGTGAAAGTAGCCTCGCCCTGTCTTAAGGCTGATGTCTGAGTGGAAACATGTCTAGTTGTTGTTTTTTTTAGTGAACGTGACACAGAGGCCTTGTTATTTTTCCTCCGCTGTTTCTATAAATGGAGCCAGCGGTTGTTTTTTTTTTGGGCGACCAATGAGGAAGTGGCTCTTCCTCTGTTACAACTGCTTCCTGTCTGACTAGGAACAGTCGGGTGATCTGAACCACGGGTGTGTGTGTGTGTGAGGGTGTGTACTTATTATCATCAGTAACTTTGATCTACATAATGCACTTTTTAAATGTATAGTATCTGATGACTTTTATACATAATTATTTTTGCTAAAGAAGAAACAGAAGGTGTTTTTAGTTTGTTAAAGTATTTCCATTTCATTCTTATTTGTTCCAGTCATGTAAATGCACAACAATCAGATTTAGATTCAAAACCACTCTAATGCTCATGCCATGACTGAAAAGGAGCAGGGAGAAAAGAAAAAGTCTTTTATAACCTGTCCCTTTCTCAAAACATAAACAAAAGAAATACATGATCTTCCAATTACTGTCACCTAACACACAACACAAAAAATAAAAACATTGAAAAATCAAGAGCCATACACCATTAGTCACCTTCAACAAGAGGACAGATGGCTTCATATTGTCTAATTATTCTTTATTTTACAACACTTAAAATCATTCAGTAAAAAATTCCACAGTTTGATGCCGACCACTGATATACACAAACTGGTGCTTTAGATAAATTTTCCTTCAGTGTTCCTTATCTTCTGACATAAAAACAAAACAAAACAATTGTAGGTTTTGTGGTAGCACTCTGCCTTTTGTCTTATATATAAATAATAATGATGTAAAAATTAAAGCATTAAAAATAAAACTTCAAAGCAGTTAAATATTCATATAACAGCTCTGCCAAACATGAAGTCACACTCTCTCTCTTCACAGATTGTTTCTTAATAACGAAAAACATATTTCCTTTAAGTTTGACCTTCATGCGCAGGTTTAAACATAAAGGGCCATCTCGAATATTTCCCCTCCTACTTGAATCTTGTTACGTGTTAGTGCTGCATGCAGAGGTTTACAGATGTTATCATTGTTCCATCTATGTGCACATTATTATATTCTGTTATGAAATTCTGTTTGATTTCCTGCCTTCTGCAGACCTGCTGTCATTTGTGCCAGTTTTCAACTTTTACTAACAAAAGTTTCGCTGATTAAAGGGCAGAGCTGCTGAGGTGCGAAAGTGACTCATTGCCACTGCGTGCGCGCGTGTGTGTGTGTGTGTGTGTGTGTGTGTGTGTGTGTGTCTGTGTGTGTGCACACGCGCACACCACGCTGGTGGAAATGGCCGTGGGAGGACTTGACTTCCTCATGTGGTTTAAGTTAATGGACGAACAGGAAACGAGGGGGCGAGGTGTCGATGTGTGCGTCTGCGTGGTACAGGTGGAGATGTCGGTTATTGGAAATATTGCTCGTGACCGAATAAAGTGCATGCTTCTGATTTTTTATTTCTCAATCAGTCCTGACTGTCAGACACAGGAAAGAGGTTTTTTTTTTGTCACACTAATACTTCCTCACTGAACATGTGTAGGTGTGTTTGTGCGCCTTTTGCAGTCTTTGTGTGCACGCTCTTAATTTGATGGGGAAACGTAGGCTAATCGGATGAAATGGTTGATGGTGCAACTGCACGCAGATCTTATCCTGTTGCAGAGTCTTTCCATAAGATGATAATTCACTGTGGAAGTCTCTTGAAAGCGTGTTGAAATTATGATAGTGCAACAGATTATATGGAAAATATTCCTTTTAGAAAAATGATTTAAATTAATTTCCAGCCTCTCAAGTGTTGTTTACTCCTGCTTGATGCTCTCCCTCTTTTTTTTCTCTCTCGTTCTTCCCTCTGTCTCCACAGTCCTGTTGAAATTTCGCACCGACAAAGGCCGTGACCCCGACCCACTATCCTTTGCGGAGGACAGTCAGCTCCTGAGGCAGATCCGTGACGACGTCCTGGAGTCCTTGGCAGTGAGAAGTGACCTCCTGAATGATGACTTCATCAGGTATGACACGTCTACACCTGTGACTTAAATTATACACCAGCGAGACGCACACTGTGTTTGAAACAGTTCCCTATTCCGGAAGTCGTGCAATATATAGTATTGTCGCCATTTTGTAGTAGTGTTCAAATTCTCATCCACTTTATAGTGCACTATAAAATACCCACAATGCGCAGAAAATCTGAGTGTATACCACACTGCAGTACAAACGTGTATTTCCAGAGGAGAAGACGATGGTTGAAAGGTTGTTAGCTAGCATGTTAGCTATGGTTGGTTGGTCTATTTATCGTGTTACTCACTTGTATTTGGTTGCTTGTTTATTTTTGGAGTATTTCAAAACTCAAGAAAATTTGCCCTCAACAGCTCTGGTTGTGCTTACGTTAGCTAGGTGAGGAGGCTAACGGCTAACGTAGTTTGCAGTGAAATACAACAGAAAGCTGGATGTAAACAGGCTCCACGCTCTGAAGCAGAGTGAACCAAGATACACACTCTTCACAGCACATAATACGACCTCTGTTGTTTCCTTACCTTACTTTAGACCAACCTAAATTCCACGTCCATCTCGCCATCTGGCCCGAATTCGCATCTGTCGGCGTCCTTCCAATGACTTAGAATTGAAACAAGCCACACGAAGCGCCCGCATCCAGTGTGAATACACAGTGAAAAGTGCCAGTTGTGTTAGCATTAGCCAAACAACTAACCGTGCATAGCTACTTTGCGAGATATGAGCGAGCTAAGTAGCTCGTGAACCAAATAGATGGAGGGCTGTTACAGCTCGCAATTAGATCACAGGAATTTCAACAATTTATGTGGAATTTAACAGAAAACTTAACATACAACAGTAATGACAGCACAAAACTAAAATCAGCTGGCTCTAACAGAGACTTTTTACATTTAACTTTTTCAGTTTTCACTGACGTCACGTTTCCTTTTACCATCTGTCCTCAGCTACTGCTTCTCTGAGATGTCTCCAGTGTGCGCTGTTGTGGGAGGAGTTCTTGGTCAAGAAGTTGTCAAGGTAAGCTCTTCTGTAAACGCACGCAATCATACAGGGGCATCATGAAAACAACCTGAGGAGATGAATGTTGTTGACTCTGATGCATCCTCTGATTTTCTCGGTGCTGTGGTAAACGGCGGTCAGTCTGGTGTGTGAGGGACCTGGTCAGCTGACAGGTGGCCTCTCAGCTGGTTTCTGGGTCAGCTTCAGAAAGACAGCAGCGACTCTTCTCTGTGCAGAAGTGACTTTCGCTGTGACCACAGCGAAAGTCAGTGTGACGTTCTGACAGCGGCCTCTCAGAGCGGGGAATAATCTATCAAGTCCACAAGCTAAACAACATATAACATAATGGGACCATTAAAGGGAACTAAATTGGAAAACCAGACTGAGCAGTGGCATTTACACATATTTGAGAGTAAAAAAAGAATTATATTGGTCAGTATACCTTTTCAGACACTAAAAGGGTAATACTTACTAATAATTTTTTCAACCTGGACTCCATTTTCAAATGTTTTTGAGCCTAAATGAAAAAAGGGAACAATATTTTTTTAAACAGATCCAGCACTGAGCAAGAGGAGCAGCAACAGTTTGCTGTAAGACTTCTCAATAGTTTGCAAATAATAATGATGATAGTAATAATAATAATAATTATTATAATCAATATTAATTGTTGGGCTTTTGTTACATTCTGTTTATTTGGTTCTACTTCTTAGCAACAGTCATACACTTATCTTAAGTATTTTTACGGAGTGAACCATTTTTCAGTTTTCTTTTGTTTAACACTGTTGAAACGACAACACAGAAAACAAAACAAACAAAACAGAAAACAATTTACCCTGGGGCGCTCAGCATTTAAGGTATATTATTATGAGAATTAGTATTAGTATTAATTATTTATTATTTATCCTTTTTTGTTAGTATCTCTTAAATATTGTTTTTGTTTGTATTTTTAACGATGACAGTAAAGAGCTTTTGAGTTTTGACTTTGATAGGTTGCAGCAGCAAAACAGGCTGTAACAATGTAACCACTCATTGCAATTGTGCACTGTTAGATAATGTCCACTTAAAGTGTTTGTTTTTGCCACTGACAGGCTCAGATGGTTATTAAGTGTCTGAAAGCATTATAGAAATGAGAATCTCTGTAGCGATCCTTGCAATAAAGTGTGATTTTATTGTAAAACACCCTTCATTCAGAGTCAGCTGAAACAAAATAAACTCTGGTTTGGTTAAAATGAACTCTTAATTTACCTAGTTAGATGTGAAAATGTGCTGGCTCTATACACGCTTAGTTAAGTTAATTTTTATTTAAATGGGGTCTGGGGGGTTTGGTGATGCCGATTTTGGGGCTTTTTCTGTTTAAAAAAAAAGTATCTTACTCTTTTACAAAAAGGTCCATCTCTGTAAGGATCCTTTCCACAATGTTGTCAGATGCTTAGAATAAAATTTGGGTACTGTCAGAGGCAAAAACAAACACTTTAAGTGGACATTATTTGCCCCCAGTGGTTACGTTGCAGCTTGTTTTGCTGTTACTGGCTGCAGCGTTCTCGCTCAATAGTGGACCAGTTTCAGAAATTGCTGTCTCCATAACACAGTAAGACACAAAACATGGAAAATAGGGTCCAGGTTGAAAACATTCAATGTGAACATAAGGAAACATTATTATCAATGATCTCTGAAAATTGGTTATTAGAGCTGTGGCTGCTTAATCCGTAGAAATGGTTAATATAAATGAATATTAAGATATAAATTAATACATATATACAGTTTAAGTTTAAAATAAATAAATAACACAATTTTGTATGAATTTGGTGACTTTTTTTGCTATTGAATATAAGCAGAAAGGACCTGAAAATGAATTACTGAAAAGCTCTTGAGTTAGATTTTGATGTGTAGCTTGCTGTTTCGGTCCGGTAGTTTCCTCTGATGGGATCCACAGACGCAGCAAGGCAGCTAAGGTCTTTAAGATTCATGTCTCCGATAAAAACAGTATCATTATGGACTGTGTCTTCTGTCCATGACCTGAAAAAGATTTCACTGAGCTGATTAGAAACCATCTTCTTCTGCGCCGTGTTCACAGTGACCTCGGGCTGAAGTTATCAGTTCAGGTCAGAAGAAGTGTGTGTGTGTGTGCGTGTGTGTGTGAGGAGGAGGGGAGTGACTGCTTTATACTGGCACAAGGCCAGTCTGCTGTCTCTGTGATGGTGATGATGATGATGAAACCCGCTGCAACTGGCCGTTCAGTGTCTCGTCGGGTGAATCTGGCTGATTTCCCTCACTCACAGAAAACTGAACTCACCTTATGCACTGAACTTTGAAGGTGACAGACAGGGTTGTGTGGGTTTGATGCTAAAAGGAAAAACGGAATATAATGGTGCTTTCCGGTTGTACTGGTTGGTACAGTGAAACCTTCCCTTAGTTTACAGTTCCTTAGTTTACAATTTTAGCAGCCAAAATATTGCCATAGGTTGTTTGCACATGACGTCATGTCACCGCCAAGAACTTCAGAAGGGGGTCAGGAAGGGATTTCTGCATCCAGAAGCGCTATAAAAATGCCAAAGTTTTGTGCTGTTAACGGCTGCGCCAACTGGACAAATTGGAGGAAAAAACAAGAGCTACTGTCAGGTCCAGAAAGTGTTGCGGAGGACACTCTGAAGACGATCTTAAACTATCCCAAATTTTGTCTAAGTACCCTAAATAAAGCAGACTTCTAGTTGTAGAATCAAATGGAGACACTTAAGAAGATCACTGGAAATGGGCAAAGTCAGTTGCAAAGAGTTTATTGTATTCTCTCAGATGGCAACACTAACAAGCAGTCTGGAGTCAGACTGAGAAGTACTCTCAGTGCATCAACTTTTTCTATGCGTTCACACCAAACGCAAAAAAATAGTAATGTGGGAATTGTAATGTTGCTAGCTCGTATATGGTAACTTGTTTATACTTGGAGTATTTAAAAACTAAAATTATAATATAATATAATAATAAATTCGTATCTGTCAGCGTCCTTGCCTTGACTTTGAATTGAAATGAGCCACACGAAGCGCCCGCACCTGGTGTGAATACACAGTGAGAAGTGCCAGTTGTGTTAGCATTAGCCAAACAACAGGAACCATTTTCTTCACGTAAACTGAACAGCTCGTGAGCAAACCACAGCTTCTTTGCGAGATATGAGTGAGCTAAGTAGCTCCTGATCCAAATAAATGGCGGGTTAAGTTGAAAAATTTCAACTGGCGCAAAGACGCAAAATATGCGTTTCACGTCCATTCACATCATGTCCAACCCATCCATTGCGCCGCCTGCCGTGAATTTGTGTCTGTCGGCGTCTTTGCATAGACTTTGAATGTAAACACACCATGTGAAGCCCTCGTTCTACGTCGAATGTGAACGCACAGTAGTAGTCCACAAAACCCTGCTGGAGTTTCATAGGTGACCAGTATTCAAACATTTAAAAAGTACATTAGAAAACCACAAACTTTACTGCTCCGTACTGCTCGTCTGAAGTAATCCAAGTTTCCTGAAGCCCCGACATGCCACGTTTTGAAAAATGCCACTTGTGTCATGTTTTTAGCCTTGTTGTAGCCTGTAGCCTGTGGTTTTGGTGGACTATAAAACTTCATCCAACGTTCCACTGTCATGAGGGTGAGTAGATTTCATTTTTAGGCAATCTTTCCTTTTAAAGCATCAAACACTAGGTTATTTCAGACAAATAACCTACCCCTCAGACATCCGAACTTTTGACATCATGAACAGTACTATATATAGATTAACAAAAGTGTCCTTCATGTTCTCTCTGTTTCCCCTCAGGCTCTCTCCCAAAGAGACGCTCCACACCGGAACTTCTTCTTCTTCGATGGTCGTAAAGGCAGTGGTGTGGTCGACTACTTTGGACGAAACTAAGCTGTTCTAAACACATAAAGAAGTCCAGCAGACCGCTGTCTTTTCTGTAGTTTGTTCTGTCAGATCATTTATATCAGGTCATCCTCTTCAAGTCAAACAATTAGTCTGTCCCAGGTACAGTTGTTTTTTGTTTTTTTTTTTACATTTGCTAATAAAACATTGTTAAGTAAAGGGATTCTGCCTCAAGTCTCCGTATTTAGTATCATATTTTAATTCAATTATTTTTTTATTGATCTTTGAATTTAAAGAAAAACAAAGACAAATTCATATGCCCACAACCAAAACAACAACAGACGCTGCAATATATAACAATTAAGTTAAAAGAAAGAGAGAAAACAGAGATGTGACCGTAAATAAATAAATAGCATTGTACATACCGGTCAAACATTCAGCCATTGGTTATCAGGGAAAAGCCAGTCTGTTTCTCTGTAAGAAGGAATCCAAGAATTCCCAGAGTCTCCAATATCCTACATGGTAAATCTTAAAATTGCAAGAAAATAATAATAATAATATTAAATAATAATAAAAATTTAGTAAAGGTGACAAGAAGAAATGTTTTTACAAAAGGGGGAGGATTATTAGAAAGTTATTTAAAATAAATAAATACATTTAAAAATTGTCCAGAAATGGATATTAATAATTATTATATTTAAAATTATGTCACAGAATACAACATGTACACATGTATATTTTCATCATTTTTTGGGTCATTTTCTTTTCTGTTTTTTACTTTTCTTTTTTGGTTGAACCTTTTTGCTAAGTCTTGCTAATTTTTTTGAGCCATTTCTTTGGAATGTTTTTGAAAGAAATCAAACCATTTTGCTCGGGTTTCAATGGTTAATGTTAAAAAACCACTATATTTTCCGTATACATATGGTGGATTACAAATAGATAGGTTTTATTTAATTTAATTTAAAGTTGCAGCCACAAAACATGGTGGCCTTAAATTGTGCTCTGTTAAAAATTAAAATCTGAAGAAAAAAATACTGGTAATAATGTGTTGAGAATCTCAGCTGTAATAACTCAGTGTAGTGGATTTATGAACAGTCAGTATGTGAGTGTGAAATGGAGACACAGTAGAGAGCCATATGATGCTCTGCAGAGTGAGTGACTATATTTGGTAATAACCTCTTGCCGCCACCGCCTGGCATATGACTCACCAAAACAAATGTGGCTATGGCAAAGCAGCCATTCAAATGAGCTTCAGGACATACTCAAAGTATTTCCTGTTCTCTTCCTCCTAAATTGGGTAAAAACAACAGCAGAGTCTTACAGGGGGAAAACCAGCCGTGTGGCCCCATGTCTGACCTCGGCCCCTGGCAGTGAGGGATGGGTGAACCTGTTTAATCTGTCAGACCTGTGAAACCTGAATTGCAGTGATGTGACTTAAGTGTAGATGGAAAAAATGCCACTTATTTTGGTGCAGTTTAACCTCTGCAACAACAGGAGGTACTGCGAGTCATGTTTACAGTTTAAAAATAGTTTCGGTATCATATTATGTAACATTCTTTTTGTGCATATATATGGAAGTAAATTTACAATTGTTTTCCAGAACTGGTTATTTTATCAGAGTGACAAACACCACACCACAAACTGTTTATCCTCAGCTTCATGATAGCAATGATGACATATTCATGCCACACTGAAGAAAAAAAATAGATTTTGAGAATAATATTACAAGAATAAAGTGACAATTTAATTAATTTAAGTTTTCGAACTTGTGCTTGTTATGCCTACGGCTGAAAAAAATGTCTGACAGTTTTCTACATTAAGTTAAGATTAAGTCCGTTCACACAAACTGGGTTCATTGTGAGTTCAGTAGAGAGTGACTGAAGACAGAGAGAATAAGAAAAGGATGAATAATACCCATAACAACATAATAATTAACACAATTTTGAGTGGTGTTTACAGCTGATGTAACTGTTTAGCACCAAAACAAGAAATGAAACCACATGAGCTGTACGGCAGCACAGGGTGCCACTGCTCTTTCCTGGGATTAGCAGAGAAGATTAATTATCGAGCGTCCCTTTAAGCTCATTCTGCCCCTTTAATTAAACCTAAACTCTTATCTACCAATACACACACATTCAGTGCACTCTTTATGCACTCTACTTGCTGACTCTGCTTCATTTCATGTTTCTCTCCTACGTCTCCCTCTTTCTCATCTTCTCTTGTCCTTAAATTCTCTCTCTCCTACACACATACACTCACGCAGAGTTAAACTGCAGCCCGCTGCTCCTGCTGTGGTCACTCTCTCCACTTAGCAGCAAAGACCAAGTGCTTGTTGTTGCAGCCAATCAGATCCCTGATTTTTCTCCAAGTGCTGTGTGATTGGCTTGTGCTGCAGAGAGGTTTAAGTGAGGACATCTAGTCTTAATGCTGCCTGTTGACTCAGAACTGACAAACGTGTGTGTGTTTCCTTCCTAGTTCGTTCTTATAAACTGATAAATTCTTGCCTTTGTTTATCATGTAAAGATGGACTAAAAACTTTTAAACTTTTAAAACTTTTCAGTTTTAATTCATTTGTAATTTATTATTTTTTGATTTGACTATTAATTAGTTTAGCTATAAAACGTCATCAAATGAATGAATGAATCTTTATTTCGAACATATAAAAACAAAACAAAAAAACAAACAAGCCTTATGGCCAAGTGCAATGAACACATACAAAAAGACAAAAAAGATGGCCTAAACAAAACCTATACATTAATCTCAATAACAAATACTCAAGCCACTTAAACTTAAACACGAAAAGGAGTAGGAATAAGTACACACACATTTATTCTTACTACTTTATACATTCACAAAATAATGAATAGTCAAAAATGTCTGTTACAATTTTCCACAGGTCATTGAGGCACCCCTAAATAGCATGTTTTATCCAACCAACTGTGTAAAACCCAAAGACATTCAGAAAATCAGTCACAACTGTTTGGTATTTTTTCCTTAAAAGTGACCAAAACAATTTATCAATTACTAAATAATTTTCTGTTTATTGATTAATTGATTGACCCTGTGAAAACCTGGAATGACATCACTTTTCTTGTATTGCTTTCAGATGAAAAAAAATCCCAAATACTATTAGTTAGACTAGATATATCACCATGCAGTGTATGCCTCTCCGCACCAGTCAAGTTGCTCTTACACTTTACATCCATGTCTATGAAAACGCAGACGCTTCACATACATCTTTGCCCCATCAGCACAGAAGATCTCTGCAACCAGCAAAGTTTTGACATGGGCATCAAAGACTCTTGAGTTATGGCCAAAAACATGATTTATGATGTCACCATGACCGTGACCTTTGACCCTCAACCACCAGATACTAATCAGTTTATTCTTGAGTCCAAGTGGAAATTTGTGAACTGAAGAATGGATGGACGGATGGAGAAACAACTCAAAGACATAATGCCTCTGGCCTCGGCTATCATCGGCGCAGAGGCATAAAAAGTCAATTTAACTAAAAACTGATGAGAATGTCCTTCAACTGAAAGGATCATCAGAGACTCACAGAAATTGTCACATATTAACATTTCATGTGTCCTTGTATCACATAAAAACAAAACTACCAGAAAATCTATTATAAAAAGAAAAAAAAAGAAGTAATGACATGGTTTGTGTCAAATGTGTGTTTTATCAAGATATTGGATAAATGATGTAATGACAGTGTATCCACTGAGCAGTAGAGGGGTCATTCAAGGACTCTGTAAAAGCCTCAAAACATGTTCTGGAGTATTTTGATACTCATCTTGCAATAGATTGTCATGTTGACCTCATTGTAAACACTTGTGGTGCGTGTGTGTGTGTGTGTGTGTGTGTGTGTATGTGCGTTTGTGTGTGTGTGTGTGTGTGTGTGTGTGCGTGTGTGTGTGTGTGTGTGTGTGTGTGTACGTGTGTGTGTACGTGTGTGTGTCTGTGAGCAGCAAGGGTCATGACCTTGTGTCTGTTAATCTGAGCTGCCCTCCAGATGTCATGGAGACCACAGCGGCGTCTATCCATCCACTGTGATGCACGGCCACAGGGCTGTGACTCCTACAGAGGGACACCAACATCTGTAAACATCTGCTGAGAGTGGCGTCATCCCAACATGACATTTTACCAGTGTGAAGTTCATCCCTGAGTCACATGAAGTCATCATCTATAGATGGACTCTAAACAAAGATGGTGCTAAACAGAACCCTAAAGCACAAAATACATCGAAACAGCAATACACTACCTGCAGAAGAGATGTTTTTTCATGTTAGAGTTTGATGACAATAATGATGGAAAAGTTTTAATAAAGTGAGGACTGGTGTTCCACCGTAAGGGTCCTCTGTATTTCAAGCATATTGTCCGATAAATGTCCTCTGCTTGTTT
The DNA here is from genome assembly GCF_026936395.1 of Plectropomus leopardus. Classification (NCBI taxonomy): domain Eukaryota; kingdom Metazoa; phylum Chordata; class Actinopteri; order Perciformes; family Serranidae; genus Plectropomus; species Plectropomus leopardus. The sequence goes on along the minus strand of NC_142181.1, from coordinate 32,918,566 downwards.
TGTCGGATGAATGAATATCAGAGTTAATTACAAAGTTATGAAATACATCTAGTAAGCTGTGCTTTGGAAACATACATTTATACATAAAAACATTTGTTTGATAAATATTAATATTAAAAATGGACAGCAGATTTAATTTCTTGAACAAAGGAGCCGATGATACCCAGCGATTTGATGTATTTGTCAATCAAACATTTCTTTTTTTTTTGCAGGGGAAGAAGGATATGTACTGGCCCAAACAATGTTACGTATGGATACAACAAACTATAGAAGAAAGTTAATAGACATGATTTATTCTACTGAGCCAAGTTTTCTTATGATGCCAAAAGACTTGGTTTTTGACACACCACCTCAATGTGTCCTTTCCAGGACAAATGTTCATCTACTAATACACCTAAGAATTTTGCAGAGGTGACTTGCATAATTTGAGTATTGCTAAGTTGCTAAGTTTAGCATCCTCCTTTGGATAACTTTTGTTTTTGTTTCTGAAAATTATAAAATTGGATTTTTTGACATTTGGTTTTGGTGCTATATAATGCCACCCATCTTTGGTTCTGACTGAGCAATTCGATTGGTCGAGATGCATTCCATGAGTACAACACGAAAGGGACTTTTAACTCTTCATGTATCACTCCACATCACAGTTGTTCTAACCTGTCAATTAAGGGTTTACTTGTTATCTAACGTAACTGTGGACTGCGGTGTAACAGACTGTTCTGTAGGCCTACTTGTGTCCCTCTGGAGTTGCCATATGGCTGGAAAAAAGTAATGCAGGGAATTTTCCACTCTTTTTGGGAGTTTTGGGAGCTGTCACACCGTCTTTTGTCCTGTTTATTGTTTTATTAGTTATCCAGTTAGGCTAACCTGGTACGCTCGGTTACGTTGGTGGCAGCTGTGTTCCTCAACAAGCCGCTGTGAGGGCTTTTCTGTGGACGTGTGGAGCCCTAACTCATGCTGGTGTTTTTAGCTTAGCTGCCTCAGTATAGCTAGCTAGCCAACACCCGCATGATGTTTCAAGACTGTACACAACTTTGTTTCAACTGTGGCATGGAGAGGAGGACCCTTTTAAACCTGGCACGGAGATGTTTGACAGTTGCTCCCCCCACAGGGACTCTAGACCTATCCTCTCCCTTCATTGGAGACAGGAGGCAGAGTTTCCTTAGCTGGGTGAGGCAGTTACAGGCGGCGGGGCCGCCAGTTATGAGCTGATGAGAATTCTTCCTACTCAAAAGCTTAAGAGGTACACACAATATACAACAGTCTGTCCCATTTAACAGACTCTTATTTCACTGGAAACACACAGATAGTTAAGTCAAATATTACACAAGAGGGTGTACTTTAACATCATTTGAGCATGACAGTGATGTGGTCAGGACCAAGGCACTTGCACTGAAGTCTGCAAAGCTGGATCGACATCATTTTTCATGTGCTGCTTTCAGACACCTGTCTTAAATATTTACATCTTTGAAAACTGAACCAATTGGTTTGATTTCTTTTGAAAATATGGGCAAAAAAGAAATGACCAATTAGGCAATAAATATCCCTCAAACATGTTTTTTTTTTTTTAACAAAGGGGAGAGGGTTATTAGAAAATAATAAAAACAATAGGGAAAATGTCCAGAAAACTATATTTGTATATTCTTATATCATTTTATATTTAAAATTATGTGACAGAAAAAATATAATAAAATATATGAAAGAGATACATATTTTTCAGCACTTTTTCTAGGGCCATTTTCTTGTTTGTGTTTTACTTGTTATATGTATATATATATATGTGTGTGTGTGTGTGTGTGTGTGTGTGTGTATGAGAGCCACTGCTTTAATGTTATTCACGAGAAATGATCCTTTTTTATGCTATTTTAATGCAGTTTTGTGTTGGCAGCAGTGCTATATAGCACCCCAACCAATGCCAAAGAACCACTCTTAACATTACTATCTTTCCATGTATAGAAATATTTATATATGTATATTTTCTTCTCCAAAATGGAGGTTGGAACTTGACACTAAACCTCTGATTCATGTCTGCAAAATTTTAATAAACAAAACCATAAACTCTAATCATTAGGGTTACTAGATGACGCTGGAATTTATATTAAAACAAATAAAAAATCTAAAAGCTTTAACTGTTACTGGTTTCATATTTTATCAAACATTACTTCTTGTAATATATAGTGTACTTGATTCAGTCTTACATAAAAACATTCATTCATTTTCCGTAACCGCTTGTCCTTGTAAGGGTCGTGGGGGGGCTGGAAGGCGGGGCCAGACTATCGCAGGGCTGACATATATAGACAGACAACCTTTCACACTCACCTAAGGGCAAATTGGAGCCACTAATAAACCTGAGCTGCATGTCTTTGGACTGTGGGAACAAGCTGGAGACCCCGGAGAGAACCCACCCAGACACGGGGGAGAACATGGAAACTCTGCACAGGGACCATCCATGGACCAAACCCCGTTCCAACTGGGTTTCGAACTAGAGACCCTCTTGCTGTGGGGCAACAGTGCTAACCACAACGCCACTGCGCCACCTTCATAAAAACAACACAGTGCATCTACTGCACCTAAAGTTGGAAATGAAAACACATGACTAAGTATAGTTTTACTTATCTTTATTGTATAAAAAAGAAAAAAAGTACAAAAATTATTTAGAAATTTTACAATAGAAAAAAGTTGAAAAACAGCAAATACACACTGCATGTGACTGACACTGAGCGTTGTCGGTGGGTGGGGGGGTGGGGCAACCCTGAACCATAATGTTACTACGTTATGACAGCGAACATGGCTGAAAGCTCTGCCAGCAAGCCAATCTAAAAATATGAATATACATGCAGTAAACCAGTGCCCACTGTTTGTCCTCTGCTGAGCTCCATGTTTGCTGAGCGTCTGCAGGTATCATTATGACTTTTTACATCACAGCCTTCAGAAATGACCAGGCCCTATGCCCTGAACATAAAAAACAGTGAGGCTAAGTCCAAGAGAGAGTGGCAAAGTAAAACCACCACAGCTGATCCCTGTTGAATTTTTGAGGCATTCATGTGAATAAGGGTCCTCATTTTAGTCAAATGTTTGAAATTAAAGATGAAATACGCCAATGAAGGCGCTTTAATTCAAAGTACGTTACAGTACATTATAAATATATCTTTTTAGCATGTGTAGCACCAGAACAAGCGCACAATTTGGGAATTCAATTAACATCAGAAATACCAAGTTGTTGTTTTTTAATAAAAGGGCTTTTCAGTTTAGTTAGGAATATTGCTTTTTTTATTTTTTGTGCTTTCAAGAGAATAAATTTTGGAGAATACTGATATTTTTCCATCTCATCTGATAAACACATGGACAGCCGATACATCACTTTGAGTGTCTTCAGATGTTTGTGGCATTCTGTAACACACGAAACATCTTGTTTGTCTTGTTTGTTTTATGGCCAGAAAAGTCATAAATAATAATAAGACCATTGCCTTACGGACAAAAGGTAGGTCCTGTCTACACGTATACACAAAATATACCGATATTTTTGTAAGCAGATATTTCCCGCTATGTTTTGACCACTTGTCAACAAGCAATCAGAGTTTTAGGTCACTAAAACAGTGATTTCTTTAAATCTTCTTCAATGCAGATTTATCAAAACTTTCTTTTGGTTACTTGCTGCACCACGTCACAGTCAAACTGAAGCGTCTGTGATTTAAAGTCCATCAGAAACGACTATTTTGGGTCAGACTCGGTAAAACCAGCAGATAATGGGACACTTTCCAGAGTACGATTGCTATTGAGAAAGAATGAAAAAATTTTTTGATTGTTTGAGTGAACTCCTTTATCCTTAAATCAAACGGGAATCAGGTGTGATGAGATTTCCAGTTGTTGTTTGAAAAAGGTAGCGTTAGTTTGTACACTTTACCTTTGTAATGAGAAGACTGCATAAGACAGCTAATGCAGTGAGCGTTTGGGGTCGTTTTTGTGTTGCAGTGTTGTGAAAAAAAGCTTGTGTGGACATAATTTTTTTTATAAACAGAGGGGGGGAAATATCCTTTTCTAAAATATCTATATACTTGCCAACAGGGCATTAAGCATTTTTTTTCTGCTTTTCAAAGTGATGTATCGACTTCCAGTGTGTAAAAAACTTCAGCTCCAAACTCATTTAATCTCTGTTTTAACAATTACAACTTAAGCTTAATTCATAGTTTTGATCAGGACTGTAAGAAAAAAATAAATAATACATTACATAAAAAATGAAACAAACAAAAACAAGCTACAGATAGGCTACATTCCAGAATAAATTATGCTCTTAATTTGAGCTATTAAACATTTTCTCCCAAACTACATTGAAAATAATCGCACAACCGAAAAGGGGTCATTTTACAAAACATCAAATTTCAATACTTTTTAACAATCCAAAAGATCCAAATTTCTCTTTTTAACTCATGGAATACCGTCTCAAATCCACTGGATTTAAATTCAAAGTTGCTCTACTGTCACCGCTCAGAATACAAAAAGATCTCCCAAACACAGTGAACTCTCTCACTTTGATAAGGAATTTTAAAGTCAGAATTTTTCATGTTAGTTGATATTTTTCTTCCGAAATAATATTTACAAACAATCAAGTAACTTTAAACACTGTCGACACAAAGACTCTGCCCGCTCCCAACACGGGCGGCGTGAACGGAGGAATGTACAGTGGCAACATGTGGCGCCGGAGATTAAGATATTTCTGTCCTTAAATGACCTTGAACCGTGCTGATGCGGGAACATTTGAATGTGATGCAAGTGACACTTGCAAACAAAGCACTTGAAGGGTGTGTGTGTCTTTCTTTGAGTGTGTGTGTAGCTGATTGTCCTAGTTTTGGAGATTAGACTCCACAGAGCGCTGAGCAGAAAGGCACGTCGTCGTACGATGAAATGAAGCGGTTTACAGATTTGGGAGAGAGAGAGGTTCACTCTGTGGACTGACACCTGACGTTTTTCCCCTGCGATGCAACTCAGCATCTAGTTTCACAGTTTATAAGAACGGGGGACAAAATAGAGACACAACAGTGATACACACATGTCAGATGAGGGTCAAATCGTGTCTGTTGTTTCTAAACAATCAAAGGGAAGAGTTAGAGAGATATCGTCCATTCAAATGAAAAAAGGAGACAGTTCCTCCAGAAAAATTGTGGCTGATATGAAAGCTAAATGAAGAATCTCCACAATGTAAAGAGGAGCTTCACTTCCAAACTGGTCACTCAGAAACAGACTCATTTGTGCTACTAAGAGGCAAAGTCACTCCTCTTCCAGTGAACCACTGTAATTTGGAAAAAGTAACGCACCGTAGTCACCAGCAAAAGAGAAATAATGTTTTCAGTCCTGTTTGAATTGTGCCCTGAATTACACACGTGATGTTTGTCAATTTAAACTAAATTTTGAAAGTCAAAAAGTTGCAAATTGTTGTGAAATTGGTGAAGACTTTGAAATTAGAATGTCTACACGAGTTGCTTAAGTGACGTCCTAGTGTTCTCTATTGTGAAGCTACAACACTTGTGTATTTTGTTCTCATAAAGGCAATAGGACTTGCTCATTCTTTTTCTTCCTGGCTAATAAAAAGACCTGTAGTTGTTGGATAAAACGCATCAGGTAAGATAATATTACATTTGTGCCAAGTTAACATTCATGTTAGTGCTTGCCATCATATACTGTGCGAGACGACTGATGCAGTTCACACAACACTAAATTGTAAGACCTATGACAAAAAGCAACTTTCAAAATTATCTATGGAACTGTATAATTTATGGCACAGTTCAAATGGGATTGAAACATTATTTGTGTCTCTCTGCTGAATACCGTTAGGGCTGAGTTTTGTTTTGTTTTTCCAAAAATCAGATACCACTACCCTAAAAGTTTTACCTATACCAAGAGTACTTTCTTCAATGTTCATAGTGTGAATTGAGTGGGCTGTAGTATAGTCATTCTTTTGAAGGTCTGAAGGACTGTATGGAGATGTAGCCTTTGCTGCAGGAGTGTGAGCTCCATGCTGGGGACAGTTGTAAGAGTCTGACACAGCAAATGGCCAACGGCAGAGTCAAGCTCTTTCGGTGTGAGTTTGTTAGATTCGTTTAACGGCTTATTTTTGGATATTAGCTGCTGCTGTTGCTATGCTAGCTCGTTCTAATTGGGCAGACGTTGAGCTGAGGACTCACAGGGAGCAGAGCGAATCTGGAGTTGGCAGCATCAGAAAGTTTGCTGATCAGGCAGGAAGTCTGGATGATATATCCCGATATCCCTGTTTCCCAGTAGCATTTTTTGTGCTGATATCTCAGTATACATGACCTATTTGTTTGACCCACATCTGCCATGTGCACTCACACACACTCACACATACACACACAGACCGAAGAGATGTGCCCCGAGACAAAGACAGTGAAAGCAAGTAGTTTTTACAAAATATACAGGAAGGAAAGTGACCGTTGGTCCGTCAGCCACAGTCTGTACCAGCAGACGGACTGATGGACAGACTGGTCAGGCAGACAGACAGGCAGGGTCCAGTTTCCACAGGTAGTAACCTGATCCAGTCCACAGGTAGCGCCGACACCTCCTGATTTCGTCCTCCAAAATGCTTTGTTCGAGTTTTTGATTTCAGGATGCGTTAATCCTCCAGGTTCAAATGGGCGATAGTGAAGCAACCAGTCAGGGTCGATCTGTTCACCAGCCACAGTCCGATAATCAGCGGCCAAGTCCTGAATTTATAAAGTTGCCATGGTAACGGGTGAGACATCTGTGTCTCTACGTGAGCCTGTAGAGAGTGCTGAGAGTCTGAGCGATGAAGTTGAGGATTCCTCGGCCGGCATCTCTCAAGTCCTGCCAGTGAGGGACAGCGTGCTGCGAAACAGAAAGACACACAGATGTTGGTAAAAAAAAACAAAAAATACTTACTTAATATGTGACCTTTTTTGACGAGGCAAGTTGCTAAAACATGCGCATTCATTGACGTGATCTTTAAACAGCTCTTGAGGCAAAATTGAATGCAACTTCATGAAAGTCAATGCCAAACCCTTTTGTCCTTGTTTAAATGTGAAGCAACCGAGAAAAAAATCTGTTCAACAAAAGTGAATTTAAGCAAAGATGTTGGAACTTGTTTCACCCTTTGAAACCTGGTTGAACATCACTTTTCTTCTTCTTATGGTGCAGATACCTTTCACAACTATATAAACCTTTGAACCCAGAGAAAATTGGTTTTATTTATTTTACATACTTGAAAAAAAGGGCAATGAGCAACTTCGTCAAGAAGTTAGTAGATTTTTTTTTTTTGCAAATTTCTGGGTAATTTCTTCTAGAGTTGCTCATTGCCTTCTTCATGGCTTTTAGAGAGAAATCAAGCCAATTTGTCCAGGTTTCAGGGTTGAAAGAGTTTGACTGTGATTAATGACGCAGCTGTCTGAGGTACAGCCACATTTCTGAACACATCTGAATCAGCCAAATGTTTTAAAAAGGATCACTTAAAAAAAATAATTAAAAGTGAAGAGAAAAATCTCACAACAACGGAGGAATATGAGGTTATATTTTGTGGAGAGTGTGGACGGGAGGAGGATTTAGAGAGGAATTAAAAGAAACACAGTGAGTACAGCTCAAACAAGAGGACAAACAAGTGTGTGTTTGTGTTGAAGATGCTCGTCTGAACTGCCTGAACCTCACGTGCCTGCGGTTAACCCTCCCTCCGTCCCTCCTTCCCTCACTCCTTTTGTTTCAAACTGCTCGTTTAGAAAAAGAGCCTGACTGTGCTTTTGGCCTGGCTGGGTTGTAAACAACAGGCATAATTTCCCCAATTTCCCCTAGAGAATAAAGTATCATGCACACACACACACACACACACACACACACACACACACACACACACACACTTACTCACTCAGAGAACAGACAGACAGTTCAATGAGCGGCAAGCAACATCAGAAACCTGCTACACATGTCCACAACTGTGCTGTTACACCCTCATAAAGTGTGTGTGTGTGTGTGTGTGTGTGTGTGTGTGTGTGCGCGTGTGCTCACAATCCATGTGTGAGTGAGATGACGTCATCTTTGTTTATGTGCACAAGGCAGGATGATGAGGGAGAGAGAGCAGTGGGGAGGTGTGTGTGTGTGTTTGTGTGTGTGTGTGTGTGTATTTAGTGGGGGAGGAGGTGGAGAGTTGCTGCCAACTCCTCACGCGATCTGGAGTACAGAGGGAGGGACGAAGGGACGGACGGGGCGGTGAGATAAAGACATAACAATAAAAGGAAGCAGATAGACAGCAGTGGAGACAAGCGCTGTCATTTGATCTGCGCGTTTTGCTTGAATGTGTAAAATCTTTATTGCTGTTTGGGGGTGTTTAAGGACACAGGTCGCACACTACTGTTTCTGAAAAACTATTGCACTAATAAAGTTATCAAATCCATACAGAGAATTATAAAAAAAGCAACAAGGCAGTGAAAATAAAGAGAGAGAAATAGAAAGTGAAATGGAAGGAGGGATAGAAAGACAAAAGGAAGGAATAGAGAGGACACTGAGAGTAATAATATTTCTTAAATAGTCGTTTCTGTCTGTTTCTGTGCAGAGAGGAGCAGAAGGAAAGAGAGAGAGGCAAAAACTACTGCCAAAGACCGCGCAAGGCAATTATAATTTGTAAAAACATCAGCACTAAAACACGTGAGATGAGGGGAAAAACTGGCTCACATTGATTCACTCTCACACAAGTATTGATCTGTCCTCACTACTGCCCCTCTCTCTCTCTTTCTCTCTCTCTCTCTCACACACACACACACACACACACACACACACGGGTAATTACTAGGGCTGACCTGAATGTCTCAAAACTGCCCTGGTAATCAATGTCTGAATCACTAATAGCCAATAAATTTAAAAACAGTAATCAGACATTATTAATTATGCATTAACATGAATTATGGTTATTCTCAGAATATTAATAGACTTTGTGATAGTTTTGTGACTGCAACTTGCTCTCATCTAACCTTAGTCACCAGCAATCCAGCACGACTGACACTGATTTAACTACATGTGAACCGCTACCAAGATGTCGAGAAAGTCAAGCATCGGGAACAGTTTTAAAATTTGAGAAGATGACCCCAGAAAAGTTGAGCGCAAAAATAGTCAAAGGAAAGTGGTGTGTCACAAATCTACAAGTAGCTCACCTGATAACAGTATAACCCCTTTTCCACTAATATATAGCGTGTGTACGCAGGTTTTTTAAATACGAAATAACGCTAAAACTAGGGGATAGACTGCTTTCCTGTTGGCAGTAGACTCGAGACGTATACACAGCTCTGCAGCAGACGAGTGTGCCTTTCTTTATTTTTCTGGTGAGTCATGCTCAGTGTCGTGGACAGGCCAGAAAACAGGTTCGTAAACATTAGCACTTGATTGTGAGTGAGAATCAGAGACAACATAGTCGTTACAGTTGTGATCGAGCTAAAATTGTTATAAATTAAGTAGATTTAAGCCTCAAACAAAAGTGGAAATGACACATTCAAAGTGAAACAAATCTAAACTTAAAAAATAATAAATAAAACAATCAAAATGCTCTTGATCTGACTGAGTTTTTATCAACATTAAATATTTTTTGTTAAGGTTCACTCCTCTCTGTAAGCATCTGTATCAACTAATCTACATAAAATACAAACTAACTTATAACTAAACACACTATAAATTACACATCAAAGCCCCGTCTCCCCTCTTACTGCTCTTTGGAGGATCGCAGTGTTAAATTCATCTCCAATGGCTCTCAGCTGGTTGGCCACTCTGCGGACCTCCAGCTCCTGCACTGCCTCTCCTCTGGGGGCTCTGTGACGTGGTGAAGCCCAGGATCGGTGCTCATTCTGGGGCAGCAGGTCAGGCAGAGGTCCCTGCCGGCTGGAAGCTTCTTGTCGCTCCTCTCTGAACAAGTCTACAGCAGAAAGAGGAAAAAAATTACAAAAATAAGTTCCAAACAAAGAAAAAAATGCATTTCTCCCTCACAATATTTTACCATAGTTTTTCATCATACTCTGACTCCCTGTGTCTCTCTTGAGAAGAAATGTCCATGAATGAAGAGACAGAAGTGCTTTATTGGGTCCGCAGAGCATCTGGTGGTTATGCTTAATTGATTCTCAACAAGCAGCGAACATTAATAGCTTCCCTGCACACTAATAAGGAGAGTTCAAGTCGGGGATCTATGCACCCAGAGAAAAAAAAGGCCTGGCTGACAAGCAACAGAGACCTTACACATCCAAAAATGCACACATCATCATCATACACAGACTTCCCAGAAATCATCAGAGGCCTGCAGGCCATCACTGATCATCACTTGGAGTATTATCAGCCCCTCAGGGATGTTGCAATGCCACGATTGTACAACTAGCACAAATTCAACCAATCCCCGTTATTTTGGTGCATCCTCGCAATTTTGTCCAATTACCGCAACTTCTCCACAATTTTGACCAATCTTCTTTTAGTTTCCCTTTGAGTTTCACCAATCTTGGCAGACTTCCACACACACCAAACTCACTGTCTTGTTTCTGGAAGGGAAAATGCAGTTATGTGCGACACAAACGTCTCACATCTACCAACAAAAACAACTGCCAAAGACCGTGCAAGGCAATTATGTTACACATGAAAGTGGGGCTAAACTGTTTTGCACCATGTATAATGTTGTGGTGGAACAGAAACAGCCTAGAGAACAGCTGAAACATGTGGACAATATCCAAATATCCAAAGGGCAGAGGCTGCTGCATGCAGATGTATCACACGTGCTGAAAGAATCAGGGTGAGTTGGAATAAATATGCAGGTTTGTGGTAACCATAGATAGTCACAAACTCAAAATTGTGTGGTTTCATTCCCACAGGCTCCCAAAATTTAATTAAAAAAAGCTTAAAACACTGCAACATGCATTGCATTTTTTTAAGAAAAGCTGCCATGAAATCAGGCATTTTAGGCTGCAATAATCCCCCTAAAAAGCCCGTAAAATCCTGAGACAGATGACCATAAAGGATAAAATATTGTGCGCACATTCATGTTTGTACTTGCAATAGTAGAAAAAGTGACATTAAAGTGAATCCTGTCTGATGCAGAAAGAACAGGAAATGATGAAGTGAAATCTATCAATCTGCAAAAAAGTGTTAACTTCAGTCTTTAAAATTGAGAAATAGAACAAAAAAGTTACTGTATAGTAACTATTTTTGTGTAGTTCCCAGTGGGGTTGTGTAGTTCTGTGTTCACACATATATTTCTGAGGGCGCCGGACTTATTTTCCTCTTCATGGAAGTTGGGAGAGTAAATCTCTTAATCTGCTTAATAAGTCTGGTATGGAGGGGAACTGCATGTGTGTGTGTTTGTTGTGTTTACAGACTTTGTGTTTGCTTGGTTAAAAAGACGGATACCTGTACCTTCTGTCTGGCTGCCTAGCATGACAAACACGCCCAAAGCTATTAGAGATATTATGGTTTTATGAGGGCTGAAGTCTTTTAAAGTATTATCAGAGTTTATTTTGTTACTTTTCTTGCTTAATGTTGCTTTTTTTTAATTAGTCAAACCCCATTTTATAATGTAAAAGAGTGGAAACATCATAATCAGAGCACTGACACTTTTTTATTTATTGATTTAATTTTTTCTTTTTACCTTTTTGTAGTTTTATTGCATTCGTAGCTTTTGCTGTTTTTCCCATCTTTAAAAAAATTATTAAATTTTGTGTCCTGAATTTTGCATTTTGGGTCCTCTTCTTTTAACTTTCTTCCTTTTCTTTGCTTGTCAAAGTACTTTGTAAAATCTGTTTTAGGTTATAAAGTTATTATTATTATTCTTTATCCATTAAACCATATTTTATAAAATAGAAGAGTGTAAGCATAAGTAGAGCATTCTTCTATTTTCTCATCCTGCATTTTTAAATTTCTTTTTGCATGTGATCTAAGAACTAATTCAAAAGTGCTTGCCAAATCATAATAATAAATGATGATAAGAATTTGTTGAAACTTAATTTCTACAATTTCCACTCTCTTAGCCAATTTCATTTTTGTGTGATCTGTTTTATTGTTCCTAACTTACACTGCATTAAAGGTCAGTGTCGCTGATGTCAGTTCTCTTCAAGATGATTGAATAACCTGTTTTAACCTTTCTACAACAATGTTTTTGACTTTGTCCACGCAGTTTTCCTGTGACTCGACCCGTGTCTCCGTCACTGAGCTGAGCACCCCTAGCAACCACAGCATCTGCTTCGCTCGGAGGATTACAACTGATCCTCTAAAGATGCAGGTGACTAGACGGAGCAGGAGACAGAGGGAGAGAGAAAAGAGAGAGCGGGAGAAAAAATAACAAACGGGAAAACCCTGGCTTGTTGCCAAGGTAACTCTGAGGCAAGCACTCTTGGAGACATCTCAGAGCGATTGGCCAGCAGAGCAGGGGCTGAGCTGTGATAGGCTGAAGGGAGGAGAGGGGGCGGGACCGACGGTGAACCTGTCCGTTTGATAGGCTGACGGACTGACAAGGTGACAGAGATCCTGTGACCAGTTGGAGACGGGAGGCAGGATGGTGACTTGGTTGCCGGGTGGAGGGGTGGCATTAAAAATCAAAACAGACTAAAGCAGATATCCAAACAGGGGAGGAGGAAAGCTTAATGCTGAGTTGGATAACTAACTTTACTCATGTCTAAATTACTCAGATCACATTTCAGACACAGCGAGTGATTTTCACTATTCACACATTTAGGAACATTTCTGTCTTGCATCTTTTTAAACAAGCCATGGCGAAGCTGGAATAGGTGGGGCAAGAGGTGGTCCAGCAGGTGGCAATAACGCAACCCTTATGGATGCCAACCACCATAAAACTCAACAGAGGAAGCAGAGGGTCGTAGTTTCAAAGTTGGGAAGTCGTTCTTCTGACTTGGTTGTGTTCATGTGCTTTAAGTTGGTAAATTGGGAAAAATGTGGAAGCTACAAAGGTTACATTTTAATGTTAGCAGCATTAAAACAAGATGTTGATAGCTGTTTCCAGATTATTTATATTTTTCATATCATTAAACTTTTAATATATTTTAAATATTATTTATTATTTTTGTGGGTTTTTTTTAATATTTAATCTAGGTCACTCTACATGGACAGCAGTTAACATAACTACCATCTTACACTTAAGATATTATCAAAAATTGATGTTCAATACATGTATTAATAAAAAAAAGTTTCTTAATATTGACCAAACATTGACTTTTGCCCGCCATGTTTATGCATTTATGATGTCGGAAATTTGTGTTATAAAATAACATTGTTATCAACATTAATATTTTTACCTGGCATGCTTTATAGTTAAATATTTGCTGTGATTTGCAGTGAATAGATGCATACACTAAAATGTGCAGCTACTAAAAGTAAATGATAGCTACCAGGAGCAAAATAACAAAATATGTTAGTCTTTACCATCAGTTGTTGACACTGTTTTCATGCTTTATACTATTTCTGCTGCCATGAAATGTCACGCAAACATCACAACTCGGCAAGTCATCATCAGTCATCGAAGTTTCCCAATTTCTCATTCATAATTACGACTTTGGCGGGCCGTTCATGTGCTCTTAACTCGTAAATACAATATGTCCGAGGAGCACATGAAGGCAGCAATATTTGACATAAACAATAATGATATGGGTGAGAATTGCAATTATTGAAAAGATTCTTAATAAAAGACCAAAAACAAATGCTAAATGAAGTCATTGTATTTCAGCCCCATTCATTCAAGTGTAACCAAAAGGTTCTATCAGGCCAAGTGCAGCTGCCAGCTGTTACCCTTCAGCATCTCAGTGCCATTTTCATGCATGCGTAATACCCATAACTCCACGGAGTCAGAGAGCATGCCCTTGCCTACATATAATAGCCTTGTCGTTGTGTATGTGGTGAAAGATTTCTCTTCATATTTTCATGAACAAGGCAAGCGAGGAGCTGTTTTTGTCTGGTGCCAATGTTCTTGTTTTGCTTGTTAGGTATCAAATCACCTGCGAAAGCACTAGCTGTTACTAACTCTATTTCCGGCTCAGAGGTGAGACCACTCCGTGTCCCGTTTCTGTGACCTAACGTTATACAAAGGACGGCGGGCAGTATAACGGCCTGATATCCCGTCCTGAACAGGCAGTGTAAATGCAGCTGGCATGTGTGAAAGGGGCTGAAGTGACTGAATAACTGACGTATTTACTGACTGGATGACAAACTGACTGTTTGATTGTGTGATTATAGATCTGACTAATGAGCCTGAAAAACAAAATATTAGTCTGGCAAGTTGTTTATGCAACAAGCAGACTAAATAAATTGTTTACACGTGAGCTTCTGAGAAATCTGCAGCCTGACTGACCGAACTGCCAAATTTACAGACTAATTGTAACTGACTGACTGACTTTACTTTGTGCTGCCTGGCTGAGCACTCAGAGCAGGAGGAAATGCAGCTGAAAGTTACTTTGCTGCAGCCAGACTGCGCGGAACAAGTCTCAACATGCCCCAGATGCACAGCTGACCTGCAGCTGAGAGAGAAGACAGAGGAGGAGGAGGAGGAGGAGGAGGAGCGGGAGGTGGGGGTAAATTATCTGTTTACTTTGCTACAGATCAGTCACAACACAGGCTCAGTCACATGTAAACCTACCTGTCCTGTAACCTGCTGCTGCCACCTGAGTTTCCCTTTCTACAGCCTCCAAATTTCCCTCCCAGATACTGAAGTTCAGACTCTACATGAGTCATCAGATAATAATAAAGGTGATTCACTCTTTACTGAACTCAATGCTCCCCATGTTTTGACTCAACTCAGAAATAATTCACCTTACTAACCGACAGCGAATGCAGCAGAATCACTTTAACCTTGTTAAACCTGGGCGAACTGGCTTGATTTCTTTCAAAAACATGGGGAGAAAGCAATGAGCAACTTCAGATAGAATGACCCCAATATTTGCAAGAAATTAGAAAAAAGGACAAGAAAAGCACCTGAAAACAACACAGAACAAAACAATGAAACATTTAAGTAAAAAATAATAATAAAAATGAAATATCCTTAAAAACTGCTTAAAAATTATAATAACTATGTAGCAATTATTGAAAATTAGTTTTAAATATCTAATTATCATAATTATTAATAAAGATCCCCAGACATTTTCCCAAAGCTTTTTAAAAATAATTTTCTACATCTACTAATTTCTTGCAATTTGCATTTCAAGTTGCTCATTTGCACCTTTTTTCCTGTTTGCCAAATAAATCCTACGAATTTGCTCAAAGGTTTAAATACTTGTGAAAGGCGTCTCAATGCAGCACAAGAAAAAGGACGTGTGTAAGGGTTTCAAAAGGTTAACAGCAAGAAAACAATGTAAATAAACAACTAATAGGCGATTTGTGTTTGTTATAAAGAGAGACAGCTTGTATTCCTAAAATACTTTGACCATGCACAGACAAAAAAACAGGTGCAGGGACCATGACTGTGCGAGAGATTTTCTGACTTTAATTTGAGTCAAAAGAAAGAAACTTTATTGAATGGATTTTCTGTTTGAATGCTCAGCATTGCTGTTGTAACCTCCCGTCCCTCAGACGTCTGATGAGTAAAACAAGTCTGATCAGTTTAATTGTCTGAGTAGCTTCATGATGCAGCAGCCGACTGCTCTGATGCTTACAATGCCGAAAGTGTTTATCCCTGTAAGACTTCTCGTCTCCATTCCTCCACCTGTCCCTCATCAACACTGCCCAAACAGTCTCCCGTCATGGAAACACAGCCGCGGGCCAAGTGCAAACATAACTGATACCCCCGTTCTAACTGATGACTTTAATGTTTATTTAAGGGTGGAGGTCTGTGCAGAGTGGCTGAGTCATATCTTCTCCACCCGTTCTGTCAGAACCTGCAGCCGCTGCTGATCGTCTGCAGCGGTGAACCTGGCCATAAATCACAGCTGGCTCTGTTGTTGCTCACTCTGGCAGGTTAATGATTACTGATAAGCCTGCTGTTACAATATGCACCCATTTCCTCTCTGCCAAAACAACCAGATCCCACGTGGTTTTATTGACACTGTGCTACAACTCGCAACCTTTAACCATAAATGTAACATTTTTATAGTGGTGCAAGAAGTATTCAGATCCTTTACTTAAGTAAAAGTACTAACACCACACAACACAACACAAGTAAAAGTAAGTATAATCAGGAAAATGTACTTAAAAATACACAATGTAGAAAAATCTTTTAAAAACAAAGCCACCTCAAAAAACCTCAAAATTATTTAAGAAATAATAGCAAAAACACTCACCAAAACTCTACTATATTAAAAATACAAGAAAAAAACACCCCAAACCTCAAAATAATTAATAAAATAAAAAAACACCCTGTACCTCAAAGTGATAAGAAAGGGAAAAAAAACTACGCAAATATTAAATCTGAATTATTTAAAAAAAAAAAATAAAACAACTTAAATGTGTCTCAAAATATTTGGCAATTAATTTCCCATTTCAACTAAATAATTAATCAAATAATCATTGCAGTTGTACTTGGGTAAACTGTTTCGTAATTTAATTAATAACAAAGCATAATATTTTATAAACCCTTCTTATGTTCTTAATGAATGTAGTATTGAGTATATGTACTTAATTACAATTTTGTCCTCCTTTAAGCTTTTTAAACGTGTTACCCAGGCCGCACTGTTCTTCTTTTATTGTGAAAAAAGAATAAAATAATCTTACCTGACTGCTGTCCTGAGAAGGCACTCTGTGCAACTGCACCTCCACCCCTTTCTTCCCTCCGATTGCAAAGTGGCGAACAAGGAGGCGTTGGTGATGGCGGTAACGCAGGTAACTGCTGGTGAGTCTGGGTCTCGTCCTGGCCCTCGGAGTGGGGGTAAGGCAGCGGGCATGACAGATAGAGAGTCTGCAAAGGGTGCAGATGGTGGTGGTTGTGGTGGAGGTGTATGGCACTGGTGCCAGTCCCTGTTCCAGTGGTGATGGTGGTGGTGAGCAGGCCGGGCCAGTTGTAGAAGGGGCGAGGCAGCTCCATGTGGCAGGTGTTGTGGCGAGGAAGAAGGATGCTTCCTCCTCCAGTTTCTGCGACGCTCTCAATGGTCTCTGCACGGGCCATCTCAGTGGTAGCCTAAAACACACAGAGACATGACTACAAACCCAGACAGCGAGTGATGATCAATAAATAATAATCTGAAAAATACACAAAACTGAATCAAAATCAGCAAAAATGACGCTGGCCCTGAGAGCTTACACACTGAAAATTAAGAAAACACTACAAACACTACAAATTAAGGGTAAGACAAAAATCCATTCTGCATTGAATCATGATATTTTGTGTAGCAACATTTTATAGATATTTGGGCGCCAAGTATAAACTATTAATATTGCAAATACAATTCTTTTGATATTAGAACAATAAAATCAATTGCTTTTCCCATCCACTGGATACATTTTGCAGCATTAAAACAAACTGTATTGAGCTGAACGGACTAAAAACTTAATCTTTTTTGATAAAACACATTTCCTTTGGGGGTCATAATGTACAGTTGAAAAAAATTAAACTAAACACAAAAATACAAAAAACCCCAACCTAACTTAAACAACCTAAACCTTACTACTTAAAAAGTATATAAAATTAAATATAATACGAATGCAATTTCCTAAAAAAAAAAAAGAGAGAGAGAGAAAGCAAACACTATGTTTGCTTGGCAACAAATTGGCCACTGTAAAAAATAAAAATGTGTAAAATAAATACGACTAAATTCATTGAACCAATTTTAGCACCACTGTTTTTCTTTCTCCACCAGTTTGACCCACCGACCTATATTTTCTTCTATCGGCCGCCAGGGGGCAGTGGCGGCCCCGTCTCACGAGGGAACGAGACTTGTTTGTAAACATTGCCGCCCGAGCACGAGGAAGCGCAGACGCGCGCGCGCACACACACACACACACACACACACACACACACACACTGTAAAGCGAGCCACGCGGGTCTCTCTCGCATTAAGTGATGATAGGAAGGAAAAACAGTGTGAATAAATCCTCGATGGTAACGCTTGATTTATGTAGGGGAAGAAAAGCAAAAAATCAAAATTAACGTGGATTTTTAATCAGCATTTTCAAGTAATATACGAACAAAAATGAGAAAAACAGGGGAAAAAATACGACCGTTAAGCGAACAACCGTGGTCGATAATTTAATATATTTTATTAATTCATCATCTAGGTTTTTGGTGTAGTCCCTAATCGCTTCTTCAGCACATATGGCCTCGAAACACATTACATTAGTATATCACAGTTGTATGCTGTATTTTATTATTATTATTACTTTAACTTTTCATTGTCAAACATGTCTGGACCTGTCGCAAAGATTAAATACACAAGTAAGAGTCGAAGAAAGATCACTGACCATTAAATGAACGTCGAAAATACAGCCAAAACTGCGTTTCTGTTATAAACAGGAAACGTTAATGTTAACGCTTAAAAAATTACAATAAAATACAAATAGTAGAAATGTCGCGTGACAGCCAAGTTTTTAGACAGCTGGACAGATGATGAAACTTTGAGCTGTCAGATTTTGAACCAACTTCTGCAGCATTTTTTTTTAAAAAGGAGGATTAATGTAAAATAAATCCCTTACTGGTTCTATCTGACGCTCCGTGGTGAGGCTGTCTGCAGGTCAGAAACCGGCCGGAACAGGTGGACATCAGACGGGATAAAATGTGCCAAAACACCCGGCGGAGGACCACGGGGCGATGTTAAAAGTCCACTGCGATGAAAACGTGTCATTCCATATCAAGTTTCCGGTTCAGGATTGTCTCGGTTACTATTCAGCTGCTTTATCTTAGATTAACCCATCAAAACAAAATATTCCGACGAGATGAACCGAATAACGGAGCAGCAGCTGGTTGTCGGTGCTCCTCTCTGAGCGGGATGATGTTCAGAATACGCGATCTGCTGCTGCTGCTCTTCTTTAAGGCCGACTGCTGTCAACACCGAAGAAGAAAGAGCGTACACCCGGCGTAGATTTTCAGAATAAAACCCACGTAGTATTGTATTGAACCAAAGACTTAGCCCAGTGGAAAAAAAGGTTTCTTGTGTTTGTTCTTGTTTTAGCTGAGATTTAAATACTTTTTTCTTTTTTTTTCTTTTTTATCCTTCATACTTAATACTGTGAACTTTTGCCCTTTCCTAGGTCAATATTTTTTATGTTATTGCACAGAGCCATACACCTCATTTGTTTTCAAAATAGATATTTTAATTGGTAGTTTAATCCCACTTTGGATTTTTCAAAATTAAGACAGCTGGAAATCCTCAGAAAAGACAAGAAAGTAATGAGCAAATATACGAAAACAAACAAACAACAACAAAAACACCACCAACAAAAAAATGTATAAATAAAACATCAATTACTAAAAATAACTATTTTAGTACTATTTATAAGTGCTGTTTTTTTGCTGTACATACTATACACTGTACTAATTACATACATGCATATATGTGTAGGTAGACATAGTGCCAAAATTTAATGCAAAAGTAAAGTATAACATTGTAGTGCAGTTATGCATCACATAATATAAGGATGCTGAAAGATGTATGAGTTTAGGGGAAAAGTGTTTTTGTTTGTCTTTTACATGTTCTTTTTATTATATATATATATATATATATATATATATATATATATATATATATATATACCTTTTATCCCTTTACTTTTTATCCTCTTTATTTTATCATATCATGTTTATTGTTATGCACCAAAATACCAAGGCAAAATACTTTTGTGAAAACCTACATGGTAATAAATCTGATTTTGATTGGCTTGCCTATTGTCAGTGATTACACTGAGGAACCAAAACATGCATAACAACATCTGAATTAATGTGAAATTGTGAAATGTGGGCTAACATACAGTCTATATACATACACGTGTGTGCGTACAAATCTCTAAAACCAAATGCAATGCAACATTCAGAAATACAGGACCTACACATTTGGTCTTATATCTTGTGCAATTAGCTGATCTGCCAATCATGTATATCACCCTGCACCAATCTGCATTGTGTTTATAAATAACAGTTTAATTCTCCATTTGAACTTTCTGTAGTCCCCAATAATCGAATCACTGTAAACACCAATTAACATGCTTTTATTGTGATAGACGGATCACAGTGTTGTCTGGTCGAGATTACTTCCTCCTCCTCCTCCTCGACAAGTGCTGACATGCTCCCCGACAGGATGCTGCTGTCTCACTTTCTCCACCTCCCTCCCGCTTTCCCTTTTTAATTTTTTTTTTAAAATTCCTCCTCTCAGCCATAGACTGTATATCATGGATGTATTACAGTGAAGACGCTGTATATGATCTCAGCACACAAGACATTTCCTCATCATGTGATAGCCCCCCCCCCACACACACACACACACACACAAACAAACTTCCCTGGCAGTTTGGCACATCTCCCGCTGCGTGATCCTGTGTGGAGTTGGAGCTGAGTCAGCCTTTAGTGTGAAGTGAATTTGTTTATTGTAACACATTCATTGCAAGTGTCAAAACCATTACTGCCCATAATCACTCCTGAGAGTTGTGATTTAGTTTTACATGATCATTGGTTCAAACAAGTTCAACTCTGACCCTGAATATTCCCCATTAGTCTGCTGAGACTCCTTGGATGAGTTTGCAAAAGGTCTTTTCGTAGAGTGGATTGTTTATTTTGTCTTGAGGATTATTAGCGGTTTCATAAAATTTGTAAATAAAAACAAAATCATAGAAGTTGCTGCACAGCCTTCAGACTCCAGTATAAAAGTGTCAGTTCATATTAATTGTCTTAAGAAAAAGCAAGCAGTGACGTGTAACCATGGGTGTAACTTTCAGTGGGAAAGGGGGGGACAAAATCAAAGTCATCACCAGAAGTTGTTGCAGTAAAGGCACAAATTCATGCATAAGAATTCCCCAGAGTGCAGGACATTAAGTGTTTGATGCTGAAAATATTCTGGCGAAGGGTCCCCCCTAAACCCGCATTTAATATGTGTTTCACCCCGTATGTTGAAACAAAGCCTACATTTTTGCATGAAACTGCAACTGTGGATCCAAGTCTTGTGCAAACAGTGACTCGGTATTAATGGTGATTAGAGTCCACATAAACTTAATTTTACATGTAACTGATAATACTGTAAAATTGGCACAATAAAGAGTGCTGAGTCACCTGTTGTGACTTGTGCATTTTGATCATGAAGATATGATCATATTCTGCATAATTTTGAAAGGATGTTATTGTCAGCAGTAAGTAGTTTAACAGGTCAAAACAGACATCATAAAGGTAAACTTAAAAGACATGCAAAACAACTCAAATGTAAATGTAAAAAAATAGATTCTAAATTACTAAAAAAAGAGCCATTACATTACATGAAGACGTGCAAAACATCTAAAAAATGATGTAAAATGACTAAAAAAGATGCAAAACGATGAAAAAGTAAAAAGCAGTTTATTATCACCAAGAATAAGGTCTTAAACCCTTTAAACCCTGAGCATATAGACTTGATTTATTTCAAAAACATGGGAAGAAAACAATGAGCAACAAAAGAGGAGATGACCCATAAATTTGCAAGACATATGTAAAGAAATGTTTTTCTTTTAAAAAATAAAATAAAACAAGGAAAATAAACAAAAAACACACATTTAAAAAAATATCTAGATTTATATCATAATTATATAATTACAATCAATATTTTGTACATAATTTTAATTAATTCAAATCACCTGAAAATTAGAAGTTAAAAAAAGAAAAGAAAAACATACAAACAAACAGATACATTACCTAGGACAGGAAATTAATTTGTGACATAATTTCAAATATGTTATTATGATAATAAATATACCTTTCCCATAAGATTTTTCCTTTTTCCCCTGACATTTTCATAGTTTTTTCTTTTCCCCCAAATATTTTTCCTGGCTTTTTAAAAAAAATTTCTAAATCCCTAAAAAGCTGAGTCACCCACTAACGAACACACACACACACACACACACACACACACACACACACACACACACACACACACCACAAACACATCACATAGGAACTATTCCCTGTCAGACTTCCTATAATACATCCATGGCAATAGCTAAGATTTTTGGGGGGGGGGGGTCGGACAGAGAGAAGATAGAGAAGTGAAAGAGTGTTAGACACTACATGTGTCTGGGTGCAGCTCTTTTCCTCTGCATGAGTTTAGGACAACACCCTTATTTGAGTTTGTAGGAGGGCACCGTATGATATCACCATGTAAGTGTTTATTTCCCTTTAATACATCCATGGTTGTCTCTGGATCGATGACTAACTTGTTTGTCCAGGATTCACATTACAACTAGCCAATCAGCAGCAGTTCTCCATTGTGTGTCAGTTAAAGTGCGCTGTGCAGATAACTGCTCTTAAAAAAAAAAAGAAATACTGCCAATTTCAAAGGCGTTCGAGCAGCAACTGCACACAAGATATTTGCTTGAATTTTAAGCACATTTTTGAGGTGTGGGAATATATTAAACCTCTGTTGGGACTATTTAATTGGAAAGAAATATGTGAAGAAAACAAATGTTACAGGACTTGTGGTAAAACTGTTTTTGGGTTGGGGAATTACTCTATGTATTTAACTTACTCTATGTATTTTACTCTATGTAATTACTCTATGTATTTAACATAGAATTACTCTATGTATTTAACGTGGACTGTATTTAATGTGAAATATGTGTGAAAAGCAGATGTTAGAGGATGTGGTAATGTTAGCTCTACCTGCTGAGCTAAGCTAAGCTAAACAGGCTAAAAGGCAGCTTGCTGCTGAAATGTTTTGTATCAGAGCACGTGTCTTGTGGTATTTTTCTGAATAATTGACACTACTGATCATACTTGCACACCAGTAATTATCACAGTTAAGAGCATAAGCAACTTTATGCATGTGAACTGAAAAATAGAGGGGTGATCCTGGTGTCATTATCCTGGGACGTCGCTAAGTGTTGGTCCAAGATCACCACCAAGTCACGTTCATAATAAGCTGTCATAAAGTGTTAGTCCAGGATTTTAGTTTAGCTTAGCAGGTAGCGCTAACATTACCTCAAGTCCTGTAACAACTATGTTTCACACTTTCCCATGAAATAGACCCAACAGAGGTTAAATATATATTTAGTAATGTCCACACCCCCAAAACGGGCTTACATCCAAGCAAATATCTTAATGCGGTTGCTGCTTGAATGTCTTAAAAATTGGCACTTTTTTTTTCTTTATGGGTGGTTATCTGCATGGTGCACTGTGAATGACATGACAATGGAGAACTGCTGCTGAATGGTTGTTGTAATGTGAATCCTGAACAAACAAATTAGTCATCGATCCAGGGACAACCATGGATGTATTACAGGGAAGTCAACACTACCATGATGATATCATACATCCATGTATGGTACATACTCAAATAAGGGTGTTGCCCTGAATTCATGCACGGGCCTGAGAGCTTATTCACAGACTCATGTAGTGTCTGTAGTGTCACTCTTTCACTTCTTTCACTTCTCTCTCTCTCTCTTTCTCTCTGTCAACCCCCCCATCACTATCGAGAAGTGCTGCTGATTGGTTGGTTGTGGATCCTCGACAAACAAGTTAGTCATTGATCCAGGGACAACACTTACATTGTGATATCAGATTGTGCATGTAGGAGGACTCATATCTGTTATCAATGCCTCTTTTGGGGGTAAACATATGTTTGTAAATATTCAGCGTTTGAATATTCGTCACCCCTGACGAGATATTTTGCACCTGGTTCCCAAACAATGATTAGCACTAAATGACAGAGAGATTTTAGCTTAAGTCTAGACAGCATGACTACTTCGTTTATTTCAACACGTTCTCACTCCGAACTTGTCACAAGGTAACCTTACACGTCAACCTATGATGTTTTAGTTATCCTTGCTGCATCAACTTGTGACGCTGTGGGATGCCGCCACAGTGATGTCAACAAATGCATGTGGTGGGATGACGTCATGGTGGGATGACACAGCCCTTTACCGTGACATTAACAAATGCATGTGTGGTGGGATGACGCTGCACTGTCCCTATGTTCACACAACAGAGCGTACTGTCATGATGGTTGGGATTAGGCACCAAAGTCATGTATGGTTAGGTTTAGGCAAAAGAGGTACATGGTAAAGTGTAGAAATCACACACACACACGCACACACACACACACACAGAGGACGTAAACTCCATACTCCTGCACGATAGTTGGTTGTTTGTGGGACCTACCCACCTCCCCACCCATGCTATGAGCGCATTTGCTCCTTATATTACGTGGTTACCCAACCGGTTTTCACTCCCAACTCTGAACTTCATAGGTTGACACAGCAAGAATACCTAAAACGCCATAGGTTGACGTGGACTGTCACTATGTGACGACCTCAGAGTGCGACCATGTTGTTTAATTTGGTTTTGAGGAATCAATCCTGCTCTATTTCTGAATTTAGTGCCCCAGTCTGCCCCCTCCCATTTAAAGGTTTCTAAAGCCGCCCATGGATAGAGGGAGGAGGAGGAGTAGGAGGTGATGAGAGGAGGGGGAAGAGAAGGAGTTGAGGCTAATGAAGGAAAGAGGAGTGGGTTGATAGGAGGAGGAGGGAGGAGGAGGGGAGGAGAGGAGGAGAGGAGGGGAGGAGGGGAGGGGGGGTGATGTCATTGTAGCAACCCAAACAGTGGCTCAGCTTTCAGTAGTGAGGACTCTGAGGCCTTCTGTTTAGGTTACAGCAGGACAAACATTGGACACACACCACAGTCGGTTGGGATTTCTCTGCTTCTATCTTTAAGGTTCTCATCATGTCTTCCACCTACGAACAGGGTCAACTAACAGAGAGTTTGACATGCGAGAAATGCTGTCACATGAAAAATAATAATACCAGTCATGCAGGATCCAAATCAAAAAACACAAGACTCTGATTTCCACAGTTGGTGGGTGGAAAAATTTGATTTTATTCCTATAATTGTCAGCTTTTAAGGAACTAAGAAAGCAAAATTTGATGACCGACCATATGTTTTTCAGTTTCTTTTGTTAGTTTTAAGAGAGTTTCAGACACAACTGTTTTTCCTCAAACCAAGGAGATAATGTCACCATGCATTTAAAGTTGTAAAAATATCTAAAAAATTACTAATTTAAAAAAACACGGCAACAACAGAGAAATGACAGACATCGAGAGATTTTCATCACGAGATTTTTGCTCATAAGTTACAAACAATCCATTGTGGCTCACAAGAATGTCAGTGCACTTGCAATAATAATACAGCTAATTCACCAATATGTGGGAAAAAAGGTGCGGCTCAGTGATTTAGGGTTAGCTAGCAAACATAATTGTATTGGGATTCACTTCTAACAGTTAGCCTGTCATTAATTATCTGTACTGTATACTGTATACTGTATCGGTATACGATAAATTAAAAAGGTTTTTTGAAAAAGACAATTTATCTTCACCAAAAATATGTTGGATTCAATTCGATGTGTATTTTCAGACAGTAACTATTACTTTGAACCTTGAGCAAATTGGTGTGACTTCTTGGTAAGAAATGTTCCAGGAATTGCACGAAATTTGTAGACTTAGGATGATGAATGAATGAATGATTTCAAAGCTAGGGAAAATGTCTAGGGAAAAAAGACAAGAGCTAGGGAAACAATATTTATTATATTTGTATAATATATAATGTACATATTAATATAGATTAATAATATTATTGTTATTTTTTCCTTTTAAAACACATTTTTAGGTCATTTTTTTTTACTTTTTACTAATTTCTTGCTATTTTTGGGCCATTTCTCTATTGTTGCTCAGTGCCTTCTTCCCATGTTTTTCATAATCTAAATCTGAAAAGTAATTTAAGTAATCAGTGAAATATGTTGGAATAAAAAGTACAATGTTTGTCTAAAATTAAGTGGAGTAGAAGAAGAAATCATTGTAGCATACCCAGGTGTACATCAGAACATAAATACATTTCACCTCTGCTGGCAAGTTTGCAGCGATACAATTCAGTGACAGTTAACAGTTTTCAAGTGACAGAGTGAGCATGACTTCATCCTCCAGAGTGTTACACTGACAAACACCTGTCCACATGTGTTCATCGACAACAACTTTAACTCACTGGTTGGCATTTAACATGATGCTGCGACTTAAACAGACTGTGTTGTGGTTACTGCTGCTGGTCAACATGTAACCCAACATGAAGTGGGAGGGGTCCAGTGACCATGCTTTGACTGAAGGGAGGAAGGAGCGACCTGGTTCTACTGCAGGAGAGAGACACAAGGGTCAGATCTTATTTACATGCTTATCAGAATGACAGATGACTCTGTGTGTGTGTGTCTGTTGATGTAACCCGAGTGCAGCTATGCAACTAGAGAGACATGATGGCACCAGATAAGGTGTACACACAGTTCTCTGACCCTGCCTCTGTGTTCACCTGCATCTCACACACACACACACACTCACACACACACACACACACACACACACACACACACACACACACACACACACACACACACAACGCAGGACAGAAAACAATGTTGATGATGCAGTTTGGAACTGAAAACCTGTTGGGTGACATCATCTCAGGTGGCATCACTCATTGGCTTCAGCAGGTGTTTTTGGGTGCCGCTGTGTGACTGACTCTGCAGCCTGCACTTGTTCTCCTGTTGCACATAAATAAAAGACAATCAGATTAAGATAATTAAAAGATTTCATTGCCTTCAAAACACCTTTATTTGATAACAAAAACTGTCATAATAGCATATATGGCAGAGAAAATCAGACACTGCATCCAAAGGGTAGGCTGAATATAATTTAGCAGCTGGTTAAACGGGCTTTATCATGCTTTTCATCTTTCTGCCACCTTCATCATTTTCTTTTTGGTATCTTAAATGCATTCTGGGAAATGCAAAGCACCATGTCCATTTTTTTAAACTACCTCTGATAATGACAAGGTTGATCTTGGAATTTTTTGATTTGTAGGTGCAATGAACAGTTTGGATTTCGTGTCTCACATCAACAATTAAAATACACATTTATTTATCTTTTATACTTCAAATGTGCAATAGGGTTTTTATAGTGCAATAATTCTTTATATTACTGTCTTAACTGCAATATTTGGTACAGTATTTCAACCACAGCATTCCTCTGTGCAGTTATTCAAATGTCCAATGTTCTTCGAACTCTTGAATTCTATATTCAACATATTACACATTGTATATATTCTTATTGTTATTCTTACTTATGTATATTGCTGTCGTTCATTGTAGCATTGCACACATATTTATATTTTTATATTTTGAACAATTTCTACTTGCAATAACTCTCTACATTTCTCAACAATGCTGTGGTGGATGCATAGCTATGTTTAGGCACAAAATGAATGATCATGTTTTAGCTTAAAACATCCATATTTGATGGCACAAAGGTCACTGTAAAAGCAGGGATGGGTCTGCAAAAAACACCTGCAATTGTTGGCTCAAACTCCAAGGGGGAAAACGCCACGTAGGATCAGTAAAAACAACCCCGGATTAGTGCGTCCAACCCTGCTGGCAAACTGAAACCA
Organism: Plectropomus leopardus; assembly: GCF_026936395.1. NCBI lineage: Eukaryota > Metazoa > Chordata > Actinopteri > Perciformes > Serranidae > Plectropomus > Plectropomus leopardus. The sequence goes on along the minus strand of NC_142181.1, from coordinate 32,891,013 downwards.
ACTGCAGGGAGTGTGTATACGTGACATGGGACTTAGGAGCAAACGGGTGTTTGTTTTGGAATAATGGGCTGTCTGAGAAGTGGGCTTTGCGTTCAGTGGCATGGCACCAAGTGATGACAGCTTTTGGACTAAAGGAGCTATGGTTTTTTTGGCCACCATAACAATGACCATGTGACAGACTGACTATAAAGATTGTAAAGAATATTATTACAAAGTGCAATAGCAGAAGCTATTAATTAGACAGATGATATGATATATAACCAGTGACATAATTTACTGGAACAAAGACAAACGTTTGACAGCTTGTTAGAATTGAAGAAATTCATCATATTTACAATGAAAAAACTGCTACAATATAACAAAGTGCCCTGACAGGATTTTCGATGGTAAGCATCTTGACTTGCGTTAGCATTTATAATCTCGTAACTACAAGATAACTGTTGACCATATGTCATCATGCAAAGTGCGCCGTCTGTCCCAAAGCTGGCAGAGGATGTTTGCCCGGGCATGTACCTGAGCAGGAACCTCCCCACCACCAAATAACCAACCAATTCCCTGCTAGAGGAAGTGTGTGTGTGTGTGTGTGTGTGTGTGTGTGGGGAGGGGGGGGGGCAAGCTGCCATTTCCAGCCGATTAAACAGCCTCTGACCCCGCAGCCCAGCTGAGCCGGCCCTGTCTCATGCCCTGCGGCTGAGGGGTGTGTTCAGAGGACAATGATCTGAGGGTTGGGGGTCAGGAGAGCAGGGGTGTCTGAAGTCATTTATGATGCTAATGCCATGCAGGGTTTTCAGACTATCGTGTGTAAACGCTTGAACAGTTAGGCTGCTGTTGTTATTGCAACTCTTCTGCAGGGTTGTCTCATGAACAGTCACTGTGAGGAGTGTTGCAGCCTGAACATCAAGACGTGACGAGTCCAGGTGAGATTAAAAATAAGCAAACATAAGTTAAAAAATGCACTGAAGTACAGACAGATCTATAGAAGAGTGAAGTATTAATTAAAGATAGGGTAGGCAACTTGTTTTAGAAGCTTCCCTTTTTTAAGATAGTTTTCGGGCCTTTTATTTGCCTTTATTTGACAGGACAGCTCATGCATGAAAGGGGGAGAGAGAGGGGATGACATGCAGCAAAGGACCAAGGGGGCTATATCAAATTCTGCTGTTCTGTGTGTTTTTTTTTTCCTGTGCAAACAGCCATATGTGTCTGTAACTGGATGCATATTTGGATTAAGCGATTTGTCATAAATGGATTCCAGTGTTAACAAAACATTCACTAATCCTGGATTATAATTTCTAATGTTTGGGTTTAGGAAATATATCCCAAATGCCATCAAAGGAATTTCAGTTAAAGCCTCCAGTGCAGAGAGTCAGTTTGCATTTCAAAGAAACTCTGGTCGTAAAGCCATCACAGTTACCTCAGAAGGAAACTGATAAACACACACATCTGTATGTCCCAAGGTGAAAACTAATCTGCATTTTAAATCATTCCACTGAAAATACTCAGACAAAATCACACATAATAGCAATAAAAAATGTGACAGAACTTTTATTTTAAAGGGCAGATGGAGCCATGTGTCCTTGTCAACATCTGCAAAGAAAAACATTTCCATGCTAAGTGCTAAACATACAAATGAGCACAGGGAGTGATGTCAAGGACAAAAAACACAAGAAGCTTCCTCGTTAAAATTGTTTTTCTTTCTTCTTTCGCTTCTTTTTTTTTTTAAACCAATAAATAATGCAAGACAATCTGCTGGATAATAATCACACAGCACCACAACGCCTGTGCAACAAATGTGTTCCCTGGACCAGATTCAAACTCTATGTTATTATACTTCTCAAAATGCAAAATATATAAGTCAAGCAAGTCCAAAGTCCAGCCCAGGGGCCAGCTGTGGCCATTGAACCAATTTGAACTGGCCCCCTGCTTGAGTTTCGAAATATTCTATGTGTGGCCCCCCACACAACATTGGTTAATCAAACAATATCACTTTACATTTTTTACCTTTACCTCACAATGGCAGGACTACCATGCAGTTTGTTGACATGCATAAAGCAGGAACTATTCATATGATGTGTTTTCATAAATAGACAGTAAACAAGCAAACAGAACAGTTACCTAACAGCAGCATTTCCTGCCAGGTGGTCCTGGCCACAGCAAAGAGGTGTAAAGTTGACAGTGACAAGTTGAATACTTAATCACATGGAACAGTTGCCTTTGTCTAATTTGTCTGGGTTTTTTTGGTCAGCTGTCCCCCAGGTATTTTTCACATTATCTTATCTGGCCCCCATTCATAAAAGTAGTGTAATGACCTTGTTGCTGTCTCCTTTTACACCTGGATCAACATCAGTTTTGTTGTACTGCATTCAGACACCATTCACAAGCCTACAAACCTCTGACATCTGGAAAACTGATTTGATTTCTCTCCAAAAAATACAATGAGCCTGCTCATTGCAAAAAAAATCTGTAAAAGGTAATAAAAGATGACCTCAAAATATTATTAGATGTTAACAAAAGATAGAGAAAAATCTCCAGAAAACCGTATTTATAATTCTTATAATTCTTAAATTTCTTATAATAATACTTAAAAATTATGCTACAGCTCCTAATAACTAGCTTATTAGGAGCTTCCCTTCAAATTTATGACAGCAGCTGAGGGACACTTTGGCCACAGGGAGACACAATGACTCCATCTAGTGACGAGACAGAGACGAGACGGAGGGGAAAGGATCGTCGTACAGATGCTGCAGTTTTTTTCTGATTTTGTAGGCTTCTTTGAAACTACAGGCCAGCTTTGCAAAACTCTACACTCCACCCACAAAACCTTACACCAAACCTATGAAATATTATACATCTCTGACAAATCTCTTCAAACTTAAAAAAAAAAATAAATCAGTTTAAATATAATGCACAAACCATCATTTTAATGATACATGAAGCATTAACATACATTGATAGTAGGCTATTAATCCTTTGACACCCAGGCTCATTTTGGTTTAATTTCTTTCAAAAACATGGGGAGAGGGCAAAGAACAACTTAAAACGTGGCCCAAAAAATAACACAAAATTAGTAAAAAGTTGCATGAAATTACCAAAAAATTTGCAAAAAAGTATAAGTAAAAAAAAAAAAAGGAAAAGGAAAAAGAAAATGATGGAAAAAGTGCAGATAATAAAAAATACATGTAATTTTTTATGTAACACAATCTTAAATATATAATTAGAATTATTATAAATATATATTTTTCTGGAGATTTTAGCATAATTTGTACTTATTCTCTCCCACCCTTTTTTGACACCTTTTTCCAATTTCTTGCGGAGTTTTTAATTTTAATTTTCTCAGGTTTCAGGGGGTTAGGTAGCTTGTGAAAGGTGTCTGAATGCAGCACAAGAAACTGATGTCTAACCAGGGTTTAAAGGCTTAATAGAAAAAACACTTAGGCTATGGCTTTTGACTTTTCTGTGCACAGGGTAAAGCATCTTGCTCTACAGTTTTGTCATACATGTAGTAAACACATGTACGGGTATCTAAAAGTATGGATGCATATTTTGAAAATGACACACTATTAATCCTGTTAAACAGATAGTGTGAAAAAAGCTTGTGTTCATGTCTTTACTGTGCCATTATCCTGTGAGATTATTTATAAGTTTATGTCTTAATAATAATCTAAACCTTTAAAAATAACAATTTAATTTAGTTTTATTCACAGAAATATTCAAAATGTAGAGATATAGTCCTAGTGTATATCCTTATAAAAAGTTTTCTTACACCCCTTAAAATCAAGAAGGCCTTGCAACCCCCTGAGAAGCTTTGGTGGCCCCCAGTGATTCAACTCAACAGTAATATCCACTATTTTTATTTCTAAGAATGCAGACAAGTATAATAATTATATCTCAAACATGACCAACAGCAGCTTTGAACATCAAAACATCACTTCAGAAATTGAACACTAGACTAGAAAAGTTTTCTCATGTCACAAAACAAGCATCTCTTTACATTAATAAGGACCCCCACTGCGCAGAAATGGGACCCTATTAACGTTCAGATTGATATAGAAAAAAGATATAAAGCAGAGAAGTTCTCAAACTAACATGTAGGAAAGAGAAGATATTACAACAGCAATCTCAAAACAACATATTACAATGTTTCCCTTAGTGCAGTCCAATTGTACAGACAGTGGAAGAGGCTCAAAAGTCTGATGTAAACACTGACTGTCACGTGTGGTGTGATGAGATGTTTTTATCCCTGAGATTTCCAAGCAAGCATGGCAAGTCGGCTTGAGCGGTATTTATTGTTTCATACCTTCCTGACATTTCACCGGGGTACAAGGTATATGACAGTATTTGTATAAAAAACAAACTAATAACAACTGTAAAATCTGAGCTACTGGTAATAAAAGTCATGCAGCATGTATAGAAACAAGAGCCCTGGTAACCCTTGCTGCTGCAGCAGATGCTGACATATTAGTAGGCTGAAGGGAGATGATGTGAGGACAGTGACGGCAGACTGGCAGTTGAATGAAATCATGTGGCTAATGAAAAACACAATTTAAGATCAAGTTACATGTGGCAGTACTCCCAAACAGAGACTAGTCTTTTAACGTTATCCCCACCACTCGTAATCGCCATCTTTCTTAGCTCAGCCAAGTATTCCATCCGGAAGGGAGACTGACCTCTCGTGAAGATGCTGTACACCACATCACTTCAATACACCTTCTCCATATCATTTTAACCCTTTGAAACCTGAGCAAATTGGCTTGATTTCTCTCAAAAACATGAAAAGCAGGCAATTAGGATTTTTTAAAAAAAATGACCACAAAAATTCCCCCCCAAAAAACAAAACCTGAAATTAGTCAAATAAAATAAGAAAAGTAACAGAAAAAAATTAAATTATTAAAATAATTTTAGAATAATATAATATTATAAAATAATTATAATTATAATAAATATAAATACTGTTTTCTTGGTATTTATCCTTAGTCATTTGAAAATGTTCTAATGATTCTCTATGTCTATGTTTTAAGCAATTTTTTTTAAGTGATTTTCTTGTCACCTTTAATAATTTTTTTCACTTTTCAGGACATTTCCTGCCAAGAAATCAAACCAATTTGCTCAGCGTTTCAAAGGTTTAAATGCTTGTGAAAGGCATCTGAATGTAGCACATGAAAACTGATGTCAATCCAAGTGTCAAGGGGTAAATAGAAAGAGGAGCAAATGTTTTTTAGACGGTACTGAAAGTCATACCTTAAGGATTTCTAAATATGGAGTACCGCAATACTTTGATACCGCCCAAGCCTAATGGCAAGTTTAATACCAGATTGAGACCTATAAACTCAGACAAAATTATTTGACATACAGCCCACAAACTTGAGATGTTTCCATATCAATTACAGACATTTTGGAGAAATTATGCATTTGTTAAACATTAAACACTTTGTACCATTATTGTTAAAACACAGATAAATGTCACATTAAATGAGTTTCTGCATTTGTACCACTGCTGGCTCTAGTTTGACATGTGAAACAACCTTTATGAAAAATCCAGTCAATAACTGCAAAAACCGACATCACTCCTCTCAAACAGACCAGACAGCTAAACACCCAAACTGTGCTGTGAAATCTGTGTGCGCAGGTTTGTTTAAGCTGCCTTGTTGTGTCACTTTCTTTACAGAATGATACAGACTGACTTCCTTATCGAGCAGTATCACCCCTTCCAGCTGTGACACTGTCTTGAAATGTGATTGGCAATCTCATAAAAAGTACATTCTCCCACAATGTGCAAATAAATACATCACCTGTCCTTTCTATGAAAACCAACTGCAATTTTGACAATTTCATCCTCTAACAGGGTTTTTAAAGTTGAAATTGTTATATGGTGTCAGCTTTAGGACACTTCCTACAAAATGCAAATCGGTTAAAACCTTCAGAATTCAAACCCGAATATCCTGCTGGTTTAGGCAGCAAGCAAAGTTGTTTGTACTGCGACAACATCTACTGCATTCTCACTGTACTGCTTTACATAAGTCACAGAAAATATATGAGGCACGTTACCAACATGTAAACAACAGAGAATATGAAAAGCTCCCACATCTGTAACAGCTGTATGAACCTGTAAACACATATCACACCCAGAATATCTCCCAGTTTCTTTAAGAATTTCTCCTTGAGATATTAAAATAAACGCCAAGCGGTCCTGCCACAGTTAGAGTCAGTTTGATGACATCATATCCCACATTTAGACAGTTGCATCTTTGTTTGCATATTTGTACTGTAGTGTTTTAACCATTAAAGGATCCGTATGTAACTTTCACAAAATCCTTGTTTTTAGTGTCACCTCTCTATGAGGGCGTTAAGCTGACTGTGTTAAGCGCTCTGCTGCTCGCATTCAGGTTCTAAAACTCTGTAGCCGTGAGCGAGCATCTGAGCATCGGCCAGAACAGTGCTGAACACGAAAATGACTGTGATTCGTCATCATGTCATCATCATGTTTATAGAAAGCTGGAGATGAGATTCAATCATATTCAGAATAACGTTACTATCTGCAGTGTCCTTCACAGAAGTCAGTGCACCACCTGCTTAAACTGAGAAAATCTGGTTAAGTCTCAGTTTTTAAGATACATAACAACCTCAGGGTTTCCCAAATCTTCATTTATTTGTGACGGCCTGCCACAATTCATTCATACAGTACTAGACAAGTCGATCAGCTTCACCTTTCATTTCACAAAACAAAACCTGGCCAGTATTCCCTCAGATATTGCAGTGTGCAGATATGGAATGATAAAGTAAATGTTATGAAGAGCTCATTATCTTATTAAATTATATTGCATTTAATTGATGATTTTCACTTATTTCTGGACATATATATATATATATATAGTCATATATACTTCCTTTGTTCCTATACACTTTCTATTGTGTTCTATTTACTTCTTGGTTTTTATTGGATTAATGTTAACTGACTGGTTACTTTTTCTTGTCCTATGTTGTCATTTATCTTTTGTTGTATTTTTTCTGTAAAATGTTACTTCAGGGGATTTGATTGTTTCTTCTTCATTTTTGTTTACGTTTGCTGTTTTCAGGTTGATGGGGTCCTTTTGTAAAAGCCTCTGGCCTCTTGACCTCTCCTGATACTTTTTAAAAAGAATTTAGCTGGACTTTAGGCAATTTTATTTGTGTGCAACAAAACTAAACTAAACTATACAAAACAGTTAAAACATCTGCTGCCACAAATAGATTTTCTATCTCTGGAGCTGGGCCATTGATTGGCAGTGTTGTTTTAATATAAAAACTGTTCAGACGATGCTTTCAGAGCACAGAGCGTACTCTGGGCACAGATGGAGCAGCAGAACACCGGATGCAGTGAGAATGAAACTTAACCGTTTATTCGGCTGGGTGTAAAAGTTTGCATTCACTCGCAACAGCTGCTGCTCACATCTAATGATCAATTATCTGCCCTGCGGGTCACAAACGAACACTATGAGTCTGTGAGAGACACTGCAACTTGCTTACTCGCTGGCATGAAAAAAGTATTAAACTAACTGGTTAAAGTTACATACAGAACCTTTAACTGAAAATATGGATATGGATTAGTCCTCAAGAGTTTGATAAATTCAATGATTCCTGAAATCTGGTCCAATATGAGTTTTACTCTATTGTCACACTCTAGTGTCTAATCTTACATCTCCCATTGCTCTTCCTTCCTATTATTTTGCACTGTGTCATAAAAACAATGCTTCTCAAACCACTCCTAAAACAACGAACACAACAGAAAAGATGTTTGTGAAACCCAGGCTCATCGACGCCTAGAAGAGGAGATGGAAGTAAAATGATGTGCAGCTTCACTCTGCTGTCCCATTGTCTATTCCTCCATCAGGACAGGAAGGTCATGAGTTGTGGATGCACCCTGGGATTGTGGTGAACCTATTTCCCTAAAATAAAAAACAACAACAAAAAAAAACACCCTTTCTTCAGCTCTCCATCGCCGTCTCTACAGCCGATCACACTGCTCGCTGTCGGAGAGTCTCTCCCTCCATGCTTTTACTTCCTGTTACGTCGCAGTTTCCTGGCAGCAAGGGAGCCAGCTCTGAAAACAATAATTTGCATTTGTTAGTTCATTATTATTTGAGGGTTTGTGCACAGGTATACACAGTCAATTCAGATTTATTGATGTGGCCTGAACTCTTTATCATCTGTACAGCCTCTGTCTTTAAGATATATATGTCGCTACAGCCGACAGTTGATTAGCTTAGCTTAGCAGAAATACTGCCTTCCAGCACTTTCAAAGCTCAGTTATTAAAACACTGCACCTCATTTGTTTAACCCTTGGAAACCTGGAAAGACATCAGTATTCTTGTGCTGCATTCAGATGCCTTTTGAGTGCATTTAAACCTTTGAAACTTGTACAAATTGGTTTCTTCGTCTTTTGAAAACATGGCTAAAATGACAATGAGCAACTTGGAAAGAGCGGCAAGTTGTCAGGAAAAGAAAATTACCCAAAAAAGTGTTTAACAAAAAAAGAGAAAGCAAGAAAAAAATTCTAGAACATACAAATATGCTAAAAGAAAATAGGGGAATATGTCCAGAGAACTATATAATAATAATAATAATAATAATAATAACAATAATAATACTTATTATTATTATTATTATTATTATTATTATTATTAGTACTATTATTATTATTATTACTATTACTGTTATTATTATTATTATTATTATTATTATTATTATTATTATTATTATTTTATGTGTATATTTATTAATTATTTTGGATTTTGTTTGTAGGGTGTTGTTTTTTTACTGTCTTTGATTTTTGAGTGATATTGACCTTTTCACATAAGAAAGCCAATAAACACTTTGGTGCAACTCTTTCAAAAACCCATAAATACAAGAGAACCATAAGATAATTTTGAGGACATCATAGATCATATCTTTTTCCAAAATTCACATAATCTTTGATCTCTACTGGAACAGAAGGTCACACACTGAAAGTGAAACTTTACTTTTATTATATGACTTGCTGTCAAACATTACTCTTTGACTTCTTGGAAACGACATGCATGCTCAGGAAACAGGTTTTGCTGGGTGGAGGTAATCGCCACAGTCGCCCTTTATTGGCCTACGCCTTTTTCTTCACCTTCAACTCTCAGTTTCCTGTCATTTCTCATCCTTCCCTTCAAATTTCCTCAAAACAAAAAGATGTAAAACTACGATGACACAAAATGAGTAAACTCTCTGTCCACGGTCCGTCTCATACTAGTGTTTTAAAAGTAATAAACCGAAGATGGTTATAATCTTATAAACAGACATAAGGCTGTCGCTGAGCTGATACAACATAGATTAATGGCTGGATAGAATTAAATTAATAATAAATCATATGAATTTAATACCAGTTAAATCAACGTCAGCTAACATTCACAAAATCATGTCAATAGTTTTATATTACATGATAATATGAAGTAATTTCGTGTCCCATCTCATTCTTTGAGAGGCTTAAATTGTGTTAAAGGATGTACTAGAACTAAATTTAATATCATTGAGACAGAACTAAGCAAAATAATATAGTTTTCTTTCTTATCTAAAATTCAATTTTAAAGCTTCATAGAGTACTGTTTGTACTAACCTTTCATCTCCGTCTCCATCTTGCTGTCGTCTGATTTCGGGCGGTTGCAGCTGTTCTTAGTTGCACCAGTGTTGGCTGCAGCGGTCGGGCTGCCGTCCGCTGCATTTGTCTTCACTTGATCCTGTTTCCCTGCTGCAAAGGGAGATTTATTTGCATCCACGTTGTCCATCTTCACCAGGCAGAGAGTCTGCAGCAGACCCATGGCGTCAAAGTCTTCTCCGGCGCACTCGCCTCGTCTCCTCAACAACTCCAACACCTACAGTAAGAAATAATAAAACACAGAAGGCTGCAAATAATTCTATATCACCATATCTTCCTGTTTGAGTTGCTAAAAGTAATAATTGTTCTCTATACTATTATTTACAGATACAGAGATACAGTTTGAATCTTAGCAATAAAATAAGATTTTGAACAAAACTGATGGCATATGACATATTGGTAGGATCAAGAAAAAACAAGAACTATCAATTATCTAATCAGAGATGGGCTGTGTCTGAAATCAGTCCCTCGTTTCCTCATTCACTTCTCCAAATAATCATCATGTTGTGTCATCTCTGACAACTGTAGAGACACACAACTTAATGTTACATTTACACAATGTTACACATTGCATTTTTGGCATTGTTTGCACCAATGTGGACATTTTTTAAATATATTTAAGGCTTTTTTGCCTTTTATTCAATAGGACAGCTATAGCATGAAAGGTGGAGAAAGTGGGGATGACATGCAGCAAAGGGAAGTTCTTTTCAATCATTTATATTCTAAATGGCAGCACGTTTTAAACCGTTTAGCACTCAAAACCGCAACCACTGCTGCAAGAACATAGCCTTTGTACATGGGGCCCCCGCTCTACTAGGTGAGCTACTGGGTGCCCCAGTGTGGAAATTTATGACAGCCCTAAATGGAGCTTAAACTTCCCGCACACTTAAATAAAATGGCACACAGTTAATATTAGAGATGTTCTGATACCATTTTTTCCTTCCTGATACTGAGTGCTGATAAAGGGCTTATATTGAGTGCCAATCCACTGCCATTGCATTAAAAAATATAACTACTATATCATATATATGCATGGACTGCTTAGTTGTCTGAGCAAGTAGCCAACACCATGTCTTAAAATACTCTCCAATAGGAGAAAAAGATTGTCTGCATTATTTTCAATAACCATATTCTACTCATTATTTCAGTTGCTGCACAAACAGCACAGATCTACTGGTACTGGGATGGGCTGAGTGTCATGTTAATCTATGCTGCATGGCCTCTGGGATCAGCTCTGTTACGTGCGGAGCAACAAAGCTTCTGATTTGTTGACAGACTCGATCCAATGCATCAGGGGATACATCTTGTGATCAGTAGGCTTCAGCTTATGGCTAATGACAGCTCATTTCAACACAAATAAATGATCAAATATTCACAGACGGCATTCATTGCTGCTGCAGTATCCTGGAGTACTCTGATGTATTCTACGACATTAAGGACCTCAGGGGATTTTAACTCTGTTAATAAATGACCTCATATCAGATCGGTGCATAGAATTACGTAGGAGCCGTTACCCAATCCAGCATTTTAGGCAGTATGGGAGTCATTAAAGCTTTTGGAAACATGGCTTGAAATAGTAAGAATGCACATATCAAAGTTGAATTGTCTCATTAAGTATCTACAAAAATCTGAGTGAAAATAAATGTTTCCAACTCTTAAAAAAAATAAGTTGAAAACAGCTAATTTCGAGAATAATAGCATTTCTCCAGACTGTGTTGGCGTAGTAGATCACATTTTGATTGACACCTCCTTGGATCCCACCTTTGTCAGCTGTCTCTTGTCTCCATGACGACAGCCATGGAGCAAAGCAGAGTCGGCGTGGTACAGCCCTCTGACTCTGGCTGCGTTCCTAAATCCAATCTGAAGCTCTGCACTAAAATGAGAGTGCTCCTGTTTGAAGCCACAGAGCGTTCTGTTTCTACATGAACTAACAAACGGTTACGTTTTTTCCACATTCTCTCCATTCAGTGCTTTGCTGCTCCTTTTCCCCAGACAAAGTGTCCATAGTGTGCTCTGACACTGCCATAGTGCAGAGCTCTGGATAACTGAACGACAAATTCCAACTGCGCTCCAAATTTACCAACGTTCACCAATCAGAGTGAGTGTTTCTGAACTTACCCCATTAAAAGGAGTTTGGCATGTTAAATTAGTATCAACTGACAGCTGACTTTAGATTGTCTTTATCCATATTACGTGATATGGATCGGGGAATAACCATGCTGAAATCAACCCAGCTTCAGGAAACTGTGAAAAAACTAAAATGACAATATTTCAAATTTGGCTTGAGGCTAATGTCTGTTCATTTTAAATGTTTTTTATTCTGCATGTAAGACCCCAAATTACACTTTAAGAGTCCTTGGAAAGCTTTAACGATAGTGGTATTGGTATCGAAAAAACTGTAATGAAGTAAACCGTTTCGGACGCAGTCCTGGACACACCTTGATGTATTTGTAGGACTTGAGTTCACTGAGGTTCTCCTCCAGGAACAGCAGATAGAGAGAGAGATCGTCCCACTGGTTAGCGGGGGTGGGCAGCACGCTCACGGTGGGCAGTGATTGGTAGGTTTCCAGGAAGCGGGCGTATCCATTGCAGAAGAGGGGTCGGAGGCTGGCGTAGATCACCACGGGGATCAGGGCAATGAAGACGATCAAGTTCACCATGCTGGAAACAAACAGTTAAAAAAAAGACTGCATTTTGACTTGCAGAGAGGAGGCTGACCTGAACTCTTCATATAATATAATGATTCAAACTAAATCTGAATATTTAAAGTGAGTAAAAATAAATATGAAGTTTGTCATGAAAATGGTGAAAATTCACATTACAATATAACACCTAATTAACTGAGAAAAAGAACCATTATAGAGGCAGGACAAATACCTCAGCAAAGAGAAGACTCCCACAGCGATGAGCTTACACTGCACCTTGTCGGGGATGCCCGGGTCGGAGGCGAGCAGGCCGGTACGCAGCGTGCAGCCAAACTCATCGGTGAGGGAGGCCAGGCGGAGGTAGTAGCCCAGGTAGACGCAGGCACACAGCAGGGTGACCAGAGTCAGGCCGCGACACAGCAGGTAGTAAAACAGCATCGACCGCGAGCAACGCTTGGTCATCAGAAACTTCTCCACCAGCGGGTAGTTGAAACAGCCCTCGGTGGGGTCACTGGGTTAAGAGGATACAGCAAACTCTGAATGATTTTATTGATTAATAAATACAGAAACATCCAAAGATTACCTGATATACAGCAGGAATAAGGAATAATCCTCGTCTATCTGATGCAAAATGTAGCATCTTTAAAATGAAGCAAAAGTAAATATTTCCTTCTCCCCAGAAGTCCCAATCTCTTAACCCTCTGAAACCTGGATAGACATCGATTTTCTTGTGCTGGGTCAGATGACTTTCACAAGTATTCAAATCTTTGAACCCTGAGCAAATTGGTATGATTTTTTATTTTTATTTTCAAAAACACGAGGAATAAAGTTGGCAACTGTTTAAAAAAAAACTCAGGAAAAATGTCCAGTTAACTGTATTTATAATCATTATGATTATGTATTTCAAAATTAGTTTTTCCAAAGATCTATTTTGGGGTGATTTCCTTGGCTTTTTTTTAACTGTCCTTTTATTTCTGCAGTTTTTTAGGCAATTTTATTAGCTTATTCTAAACTTGATTTTGGTGATTTTCAGGTAATTTTCTTTGATTGTTTTTTTTTCTTTTTTACTAATTCAGTGCTATTTTTTGTGCCATTTCTTCTTAAGTAGCTCCTTTTCTTCTTTTCACGTTTTTGAAAGAAATCCAGCAAAAATATATGTATCAACTTTATCAACTTTTAACTGCATCATTTTCTCACATTTAAATCAAACTTAGATAAAACGGAGCATGTGACAAAATTGAGGGTTCCCACAAATGTTCAGCAATTCATTTTCAAAACTTTTCTGTTAGATTTTACCAAATCTACTTGACTTTTTTTTTAAAGGGATACGTCACTGTTTTTTAACCAGTTTGTATCACAACAATGTGGGTAGTGTGTGAAGATGAACTGTGTTACACTCCCCTCCATCTAACCAGTGTTTGGATCTCCCTGCTTCCCTCCCAGTAAAACCTTACTGGATGACACGTTTTGCTGGCTGTTGGGCTGATACTCAAACTATAGACATGTCATATAGAATAAAGGACTTTATATATGTTTTGGCTGGTTCTTAGGACCCTAAATCGATAGACAGACAAAACTCTTGAGCGTCATCACTATGAGGTATCTGCAGTTATATGTTTGGCCTTCCTGTGTACAGCTCTGTAAATTATAACCGTTTGTTTCACTGACTTGTCAGTCACCTTTCTTGCAATGTTGACAATCTCGGAGAGCTTGTTTTCAATCTTTGCACTCAAATTGCTGTACCATGCAGTTAGAATTTTTCAAAGGAATAAAAGACAGCAGCTAAACTAAAAAAACAATGCCACTTCGTCTCCCTGGAATGTTTTGGAACAGTTCAACAGTGTGTAGAAAATCAATAACAACCACAGTGTTGAGTCACAAGAGTCAAATAATCAGTAAAGCTATTCACTGTGTGACAAATACGCAGGATTTTTGAGGAGTTTTGAGTGTGTTTCTGTCAACAAGTCCAGAACTGATTTAGAGATAATTACTGACAATATGTTGGTTTTGGAAAACAAAAAAAAAAATAACAGTGAGAGACCAGTCTCGCTGCACTAACAGCAACCAGTATGTTCTATGCAAAGGTGAGTTGTTGTCAGTTATCCTGCCGTACCTGTCTGGAGTGAGCAGTCCTGAGGTAGCCATGCGTTTGGCCAGAGTGACAGCGCGGTTGTAGCACCGGTCTAACTCCTCCATGATGAAGCCGAGGTCCGACTGCAGGAGGGGCGCCGCAGAAAACCTCCAGAACAACGCCGGGGTGTACATCAGCACCGCCACCAGCAGCAGAATGTAGGGAAAGAACTGGAGAGAAAAGACAGGATGGTAAGTAACAAATCACATCATCAGCAATAACATTCCTACTCATACAACTGATATAAGAGATGCAAACACAACCAGACAACAGTCCAAGACTCCAAGAAGAAACGGGAGTGTCCAGCAGACAAGCACAAGATCTTTTTTGCAGTGAGTTTTTTGGGTTTCTCTTTGATTTTACAATGATTTTAAAATGAAAAAATGTTCTGTCTGGTGTTTTGCTTCTCATCTTACAGCTAAACAGGACACAAAAATATGTTTCTACAAAATATCTGAGGTGAGAAATAGGCAATGCAGAAAACGAATTTCGATTCATATTTGAACAGCACTGCCTAGTTTGACTGCAGTTCACCAGTGATTAATATGATTAGATACTACATTAGAGACTCCTCAGCTCTGACTGGTTGTTTTCATTTCCAGTGATGTGATTAGAAGCACTATAAGGCAACAGGGTAGGCATAACTTATTTTTATAAAAGCTACAAACTACAGCTGTAACTTGGAAGGTTAACAAATCCTCTGTTTTATAATATAATACATATCTGTAAGTGCAGTGAACACCATGTAGAATACAGACAGGAAGCAAACAAACTGTTTTAGTATCATAAGTGAAAGGACAAAGTTTAATTCTGCAGGGTAGCTGGACAGTAGATCAAACTATAAAATGATCTTTAACTTTATTGCATGTCACAACAGCCACGTTCATGTCAGTGCTGCTGCTTCTAAAATAAAATCAAATTAGGAATGTAAAGAAACACACCCATCATAGCACTCTATTCTTCGCCCTACAACGTCTTCATTAAAAATGTTCTCAACCACACCCCAAAATCACAAAACAAAAGCTGCTGTGCAGAATATGAACTTCATTTACTGTGTTACCTTCAGTTTAATAAACCGTGCAAGGAAACATCACAATATACAGAGAACAACTCTGTACAAGAACCTCTAAGACTTTAACCAGCTTGAACTGGATCTTGTTAAACACTAACTTTTTTGCAACTTCTTAAGAAAATTACTGTCAGAATATTAAATTTAAATGCAGCATGGCATCATTTTTTAATAACCTATATCATTACTGTGCGGCAGGATGACTCATGTTTTGATGAGTCTGTCTGTTCCAGCAGAGTAAACCTGCTTTACTGATCTCCTAGAGCGTGTATTACAAAACAATTTTCATGTGTGTGGACATGTTTCAATCATCAGATTAATTCCTAACAATTACATTTGAATAGTTTGGCAAGTGTAATCTTGTACATGTGTGGGTGTATGTGTGTGTGTACCTTATGTAGCCACAGAGGTAGAGTGTGTGTATGTACAGATGCCCAGCAGTACGAGTCCACATAAGCAGCCTGCCTCCAGGAGAAGTTGGTTGGAGCAAAACAGCTGATCTGAGTTCCTGAGAGAAACACAGAGACAGAAAGGACACACAGAAACATGAGAGTAAGTGGCTGGGACCAAAATGAACATTTTTATCTTGTTGGTGCAGTTTCAAAAGACACACAAGAACAAACTAACTTATAGCCAGTCAGCGCGGCGGCAGAACAGCGATTCCTTGTGTTCTGCGCAGTAAAACTGCTGATTCTATTAAAGGAGTCTGGTGGCTTTGGACAGGAGCAGCAGCAAAATGCATTTTACCCTCCTAAAAAAAGGACAACCTCAAAAAGGTCAATATTAGTCTAAGTGTACACTACAGAGTGCCCCAGGGATGGCTTTTTCTGCAGGCCAAGCCTAAGGCTAATGTCACCCTGGTTCCCGTGTCAAAAAGCCTTTGAGATTTTTTGTTTGGATTTTGGATTACTGTAGAAAATAAGCTCTCTGGTAAACAAATGTTTGTGATCCTTACAGCTTTTGTTCAGCAAGACAATCTTCACAAATGAACACCTCTTTTATGATTTTTGAACCCAAAATGCAGTTGCCAGAAGTAAAAAGCTTTAGCTAAGCTAGAAACAACTACACTATCGTCGCATCGCCATCGCTGTAAAACCGTGTTCGCTGTGACGACCTTCTGCAGTCATTTGCACTCCTTTGGCCACTTGTTAGCTACCACCCTTTTTAAGACACTTAACAGCTTTCAAGTTCACAGTGGGGTATTTATTGATGTATTTTATGTCGTAGAACAAAAATGAAAGTCTCCTCACAGACCTTGTTTCAGGCTTCTCACCAAAAACACTCAGAAAACCCTCTGACTTTGAGGTGAGGGAACAGGCGGTGTGAAAATACTAACTCATTTTTGGGTTTTAGGACCCACTCCTGAGGTTCTTTATGTTAAGATTATTTTACTACTTTACCGTGCTGTCAGATAACCCTTTCCGACGGGGAACTGAGGCTGTTATTATGTTATCTATGCACTCTTCACAGCCTTCAGACTAGAATGACAGACACAGTCATTTTACCTCACAGCGCACTGGAGTTGCTGGTCTACCGCTGACTTGTGCAGTCTGCAGAAACCTATGTCACATCACATGGGAAAACGTTTTTTTGAGGGGCTTGAAAAAAATAGCATTTTGGGGCTAAATTATACATACTCTAGATTAAAATATGAAATTTCAGATTTGATTAAATCAGGAAAATTACTGGAAAGCTACAGAAAGATACAAACACTAAAAATATAAAGTCAAAGTCATAGAGTCAGTCAGGTTTTTCCACACTAACTCCAGTTTTACAGAGCCTCCTTCCCAGTATAACCATCTACTCCCCACCTGAACTACAGCGGATCTGGTCTTTGAACAAATTTTGTGGTCTTGACTCCAGCCCTGGCTCCATGTCCCCACTCACCGACTGAGACCTCCTGAGCAAAGGCCAGAGAGATGAGGAGCAGGGGCAGGCCTACTGCCACACAAGTCACCATCTTGTCTACAACCAGCTCAGTTCGGACGCTGCGGTATCGAGCCTGGTTCGGGTCCTTCAGCAGAAAATCGCTGAAAACATACTCTGTAGCCACGTGGGCGATGGCCATCTCTCCGCTCTTCTGTTATCTGCAGAACATAATCAGATTTATCGATTAATTTTCTGTGTGGCGATTGAAACGTTCCTCCTTCCACACCGTCTTATTTTAGTCAGGCGATGAAAAGCAGAATGCAGATTGTCAGGTGAACAGTGTGAGGTTACTTGACAAAGAGGATGATAAAGTCCTGAGACAATCACAAGATTATCAGTCTGCTGCCTGGCTACTTCCCTAATTTGCCTGCTCTGCCTCCTAATGCACCTCTAGCATAGTTCATCTTGATTAATAAAGCATTACGTTGATGTTCCAATATCTCCTTTAAAAATTAGGGGTCGACAATTTGATAAATGATAAAATTAATTAATTGACAAGTGCAAAGGAAGTGTCCTCATGGGACAAACTTTTACTTTGTAAAACCTCAGTGAGCTATTTTTATTTACTCATTCTTTAATTTGCTGTATATGCTCTCTCTCTCTATATATATATATATATACACACATTCTAGTTTGTTTTATTCCAAATTCTAAATTCTTACAGAAATATTTTCCTTTTTTTTAAATGCCTATCGGTTCCAAATATCGGTTATCAGTCTCATTAAATACTAATAATCTGTATCAACCCTGAAAAACCAAAAATCAGTCGACCCCTATTGAAAATGATGCTTTAATAACCGTGCCGCACAGAGCCAATTCTCATTCACTTACAGAGGTTCCTTGCTGTGAACTGCCTACCTGCATTTAGTCAAAACATCATCATCTCATCATTTCAAGTGTGAGCTGCAGGCCAGCCTGATAAATCAAGCCCCCTGATAACCTTCATTAAATATTGTAACACTACAGTCTAATTATACGCAGACACACTCACACACGCACCTCGTTTATCTTGATCGTTTTGTCGTTTATTGCTGACCCCACTGTTTATGCTTGTATCACAGCGTTGTAATTAATTGCATTACCTTCGGTGAGATATTTCT
This sequence comes from Plectropomus leopardus, assembly GCF_026936395.1. Lineage (NCBI taxonomy): Eukaryota > Metazoa > Chordata > Actinopteri > Perciformes > Serranidae > Plectropomus > Plectropomus leopardus. Next base: position 32,872,487 of record NC_142181.1, on the reverse strand, counting down.
ATGAGCCCATTTGGGTTTCTAACCGCTTTGGCACCTGTTTTTTTCTGTTTTCCTTTTGACCTGTTTTCCGTTACTGTTTTTAATGGTGGGAATAAATAAAATGAAATTAAGAAAATAAATACAATGAAATAAACCTTGAGGTAAAAGTGATCTATATCTAAAAATATGTTTTAATCTTGTATTTATATTGTTAAGATTTTATAAATTCAATAACTGGCAAAAACATTTCTGCAGAACAGAAACCTCTGAGGAAACTGTTATGCATTATAGATGATCCTGACCGCCCTCCCCACCACATACCGGACAAGCAGCGGAGCTCTTCTCTTACAGACTGCTTCAGCTTCACTGTCACATTAACAGATACACAAAATCTTTCCCACACGAAGCAACAACTCAGTGCAACACCTCACCTCTGAACAGAGACCTGCCAGCTTCATACTGTTCTCGCCCAACCAAAATGCACTCCATCTTACTCTTAAATAACCATGCACATGGCGAATTTGAACATCTCTTTCCACTTTACTTCACTGCATTCTTCAAACTATTAAACTAATTGACAAATTTATTTAACTCTTTGAAACCTGGATAGACACCAGCTTTGTTGTGGTGCATTCAGACACCTTGCACAAGAATTTAGACCTTTGAAACGTGAGCAAGTTGGTTTGTAAAAAAAAAAAGTGGTGACAAAAAGGTGACAAAAAAAAATCAGAGAATGAGTTTTAAAGTGAGAGAGAAAAAGAGAGAAAATGATTCAAAAATTATCACTCCAAAGTGGGATCATTAAAAAAAAACCTTTTACTTGGAACTTTTTTACTATTTCTTGCTAATTTGAGGTTGTTTTTTGATGCATTGCTCATTTTAAGCCTAAGCAAGCCAATTTGCTCGATATTTCAAAGGGTTAATGTATATAATAGTAGTATGTTATATTATTGATATGCTATATATTTGTTTCCTACATTTATAATTCAAAACAGTTCATGCTATATAGAACTATATCTTATACATTTTCTATTGATACATATACCTGTCTTCTAGTGTGATACGTGTATTACTGTGTTTCCACTGCTCCAATTCAAGAATGTTTCAGTTTAGGATCAAGTGCATCTATCTATCCATCTTACCATTTTTCCTATGTGTTGTCATTCTAGGGTCAAGTGTATAATGTCATAACAAGGTTTTTGAAAACAGTTATATGTTTTTAAGAGACATATATAGTACCTTTATTTTTTTCCCCATTTACAATCAGTGCATTGATAAAATAAAATAACTTGACAGATGGCATACTTTTTTGCATTGATATAAATAATTATGATGCACATTTATTGAAAATAACATTTAATTTGTTGAAATAGCTGTTTACTTATATCCTATGCCTCTCAAACTTGAAGCTGCAGGGACCGTATGGCGCTTAAATATAATGTAACCTCAGCTCAAAACATAAATAAGTGTTATGTGGGCATAACAGACTGGTGGTTGTTCACCTTATTTAACCATGAATAATCATTTTGTCATCAACACTTAGATGCAGCTCTGGTTGTTTTTTTCCTGAAGGAATTTTTCGAGGTTTAAATGTGGTGTGACATCTGATTTATAAAAACCAAAGATGAAAACATCTCGTGACTGTCTACCCAAAACAACAACAGGCATCTTTGGACCAGGATCTGTGCAGTGGTATTTTATAGCTTATATTATTATTTATTTTATTCCTGCAAAGGAATGACTTAATTTGGAAGCTAATTTACGTATCTGACATTATGTACAAGATATTACTTTTACAAAGCTTACAAAGAAATATTTTGTCAAATGACAAGAACATTATTGATTGCATGTGCTCATTGTATGCACTTATGGTTGTTTTTTGGCATTTTATTATTTTAGATCCTTAAATTCTTGCATGGATTTATCTTCTTTCTTTCATAATTCTATTTCTTTCTTTCTTTCAATTTATCCACTTTCTTGCATAAATGTATGTTGTTTTTTTTATGAAGTTACTTGCTTTCTTGATTAATTTATCCGTTTAGCATCTGTTTGCCAAATTATTGCCTTATTATCACTTTATGTCTGTAGTTCTTTTCTTTTTGTTGCGTTGTCTAATTGTGCTTATTAAAGAATAATAACATTATTACCTAGTATTTGGGCTAAGTATTTGGACACTTTTATTTCAGATTGTCATTTACGTATTAAGTCTAGTGTTCAGATTATTTTATACATTTTCTTGTTTTATGGGGATCTTTAAATAAACAATAGACAATAAAAAGTGAGTGTGAATGATCTTACACATGCATAAATAAATGGACTTTGCCACTGATTTTCGGTAACACTAACTTCACTTAAAAGCTTCTCATTAACTTCACTCAGATTGGTTGTTTTCGCGGTTTAGAAGAAACTACCGCTAACTCTTTCATACTGACGATAGCTCTTTCTAATTTACTGTAAAACGGTAAAATGAACATGAACTCACCTTCCGACCTGCGCCCGTTAACTTTCAGGTCTCTGTTAAAGTATCATGACTGAATTTCAACAACTTCGGCTGCAGCAGAGTCAACGGAAAGGTGTTTTCCAGGAGTGGAGTGAAATGATGAGGCAAATCAGACATGCAGTAAACACTATCCTCGAAATGAGTCTCCTTCCTGTAAGACTGAAAACTTCTTCCTCCCTCTTAAAACACAGAGACCTTCACGTGCAGATCCACTGCTCGGATTTTCCAGTCTCAATGCTGCATTTAAATGTAGCTCGTAAGTTAGTGTTTTAGGGGGTTGACCATAAGCCACTGACAGTGTTTAGTTAATTTAATTTTATTTATTTATTTATTTATTTATTTTAAATTTATTTATTTATATTTTTCACTCCAGGGTGTTTATTGCATATCAGATCAGAACAGTAAAAAAAAAGGCCCATTATAGCCATGTTCACATCCTTCACGACACAAACTGAATGAGAGCAGTAATCAAAACAATCAAAACATAACATTCACTCATTTGTTAGTTTAAAAAGTATTACAGAAAAGAAAGCATAAAATCACAAAACAAACAGCTTATCTACATTAGTGTCCAGGGCATCCATTAGTCAGCACGGCATGATGAGTCACGTATGACAGAAATCTCAGGCCTGTCAAATTTAATTTGTTATCTTGAGATCACAAATCAATTATGTTGTTATCTTGGGAAAACACTGTTTTATTGTAATCACAAGATCTGGAAAAAATGATCCTGTTATCTTGGGAAAATGGAGGGGAAAAAATGTATGACAGTATGGCTGCTTAGAGCTCCCATAGCAGTAACTATTAACTAAAACTATAGAACAAATTTCATGCAGTAAAAAGTACTATATCCCTCCTTTGAGTGTGAAGTAGAAGTATGTAGAACAAAATGTGAATTCCCAAGTGAAGTACAGGTACCTCAAAATTGCACCAAAGGCCTACTGTATTGCCCATGACACTTTTAAACTCATTTCTCATCACCAAGCATAAAATGCTCTAATGAAGAAAATAGCAAAACTAGAAAACACCTTTGTCTGCTGCATACTAACAGAGCTTTTAAGACTAAAGTCACATTACTGACATGCACATTGTGCTCTCAGCTTTCAATATCTAAAATCCAGTCCCAGTGTTGCTGCATTGTCTGTCCTGGTTTGTGTTGCTTGAGTTTCTGGGTTTTTCTTACTGCATGCCCATGTCATAGGAGTTTTGTATCGAGCAGTCCTCTGAAACATCTGCTAAATTACAGCAAAGGCCAAGTGAAGAAAAATAACAACATAGAAATTCAAACCAAACAACAGGCAATACAGTCACGCTCCTTCACATTTTACATTTTGACTTTTTGACTTTTTTAGCGGTGATAATAGTTTGGGTTTCCTGTTATTATTGCAATCCCACATTACTTCCCCCCTGGTATTTGCACAACCTTATCCCCTTGTTACATGTTTGGCATTCAAGTGGTGCCATCCTCCCCACAGATCCTACCCTGTTTGCCCTCCAGAGCAGCATTAAGAATTTTCTAGGGCAATGATGTTTGGGTCACCAAAGCTGAAGTTTACTGTCACTGGTGAGTTTTTACTGGGAGCAGCATGCAAAGCAATGGTTCCCAACATGGATTTCAGGGCCCTCCATGGGGTCGGAAGTTGGAGTTATGGGATTAATTTCCAGGAAAGAAAAGGTAAAACCCAAGTTCCGTTATACAAACAGAAAAAAATAAGGAAATTTGGACTTCTTGCTCTGATTGGTGATATTTCCTACAGTCCATGAAGGCAGCATCCTCCTAGGCAGCGTGACGATCTACGCAGCATGCAGTGAACAGTAATACATAGGAGAGACAGATTGTTCCTTCATATATTAAAATAAATAAGCGTCACATAAAAAACTAATGAGGATAAACACAGTTTCAGCGTCAGTTATAATCTCATTGTCAACACCTACTTGTGTTTCTAATGTTTGCGATGAACGGTGATTATTTACGAGGCCACTGGATCTATTCTGAAAACGTCTGAGAAATAACAAACCAAAACCATTTAGAAATGTTTCTGATGTTGCTTTATCGCGTTGAATTCTGGGCATTTCTCGCTCTGCCCTCCCTGGTCCAACTTCTCACAGCTGCGTCAATTTCGCGCAATATACGCACAATAGCACCGGAAATGGAAGGATTGTATGTGTCAAAAATAAAGGGTGTCTTTGAGCAGAGGTTTCCAGCCAATGAGCTCTTAAAAATATAAAGTGGAACCCCCTAATTTGACGTAGCCTTGTTTTCGGACCTACAGTCCAGAATGTATATACAGAAATGTATTAGAAAGCTATACATGTATAAAGATTATTAATATTAGTTTAATATTTTAAAGGGGACAGAAAAAATCAAAATACTATTATTTGAGCTATGAAGCCTTTAGATAAAAGAAAGATTTTATGTCCTAAAATAACCTAAAATCCCAGAAATGAAAAAAAATCTAAGAAAAAGAATGCTAGAATCCTCAAATGCTAGAACTTTTCTATAATCTAAGAAATGCCCTAAAATCCTAGAAATGTCCTAAGATCCTAGATACATTGCCAAATTTAAAAAATGTTCTAAAATCCCAGAAACATCCTAAAATCCTAGAAATGTTCGACAATCCTAGAAATGCCCTAAAAGCCAAGACATGTCCCAAAATCCTAGAAATCCTGAAACCTAAGAAACATCCTTAAATCCAAGAAACGTCCTAAAATCTGTGAAATGTCCAAAAATCCTAAAGTATGTCCTCTAATCCTAGAAACATCATGAATTCCTAAAAAAAAATACCCCAAAATCCTTGAAATGTCATAAAATACAAGAAATGTCTTAAACTCCAAGAAAAGTCATAAAATTCTAGAAACTTCCTAAAAATCCAAAAAATGTCTTTAAATCCTAAAATTGCCCTAAAATCCTAGAAACATGTTTGGGGCTACTGCGACTGCCCCATGGCCTCCTGTCATTTTGCAAAAGTGACCCCTGAGCAAATCCAGTTGAGTATACCTTCCCCACACTCTTTACTGTTGGTTGCACGTCTCAAGTGCTTTTATTTTGAAATCCGAAGCCGGAAGCCTCATGCTCTAGTCGCGTACAGCTTGACCCCGGTAGCCGCCGCTTCACTCCCTCCATTCATTTCTCTCGCGCACAGTCGCATCCAGCAGCGAGCCCTCCCCTCCCGTTTCTCTCCGCCTGGAAAGATGGCTGCTCCGGTGGTGGTGAGGAGCTCCGGCCCGGCGCTCTGCCCGAGCTTCGCGGAGGTCTGCTCGTTTCTGGAGCGGTACGGAGCGGCTCTGGACCTGCCCGAGATGACTTTCCCGCAGATGGAGAGGTATCTGCGGGACACAACGGCAGGTGAGAGCCCGGTGGTAGTGACGGTGGTGGTGGGAAGAAGAAGTGGTAGAAAGCTGCGACACTTGAAACCGAAGGAGAAGGGGTCCACCAGTACCACCATCACCACCATCATCATCCTCACCGTGAGGATGAGGAGGATGACGAAAAATGTACAGTGTGTGGCCCGGGGAGAGCAGCATTAGATCGGGAGTTTAGTCAGCGAGCTTGTTCGCTTTCTCACCGGTTGTGGCACATTTTGGCCCGAGTCTGAGCCAGTTTTCACTTGAAGGAGAAACAGTTTTTTGTCCAAGTTTCTGAGGAAATATTTGTACAGGGAGAAGACTGCTAACATAAAGCTAGCCCCATGCCAAACCCCACACACTTTTCACTGTGTTTTTACTAAAGTTGGGTGAAACGGATACAGACGGGAGTGAAAATTTGGAAAGCTACAACGAGGGGGTTTAGTTGGAGTGAAGTGACAGATCGTCGATATTGTTGTTATTGATCCGTTGACGCTAAACTTGGAGTGGGAGCCATGATGCAGCACTGCCTAGTGACCACACACAGCCAACCAGCTAGCTCCGGAGTGTTGTCAGGTGTAATTTTTCACCGGCCTTGCCTCGCAGGCAGTCGGACTGGAATTACACAAATGTCCCCTTGAGTTTATGACTTGAAATTTTTTGGTGTGCATTTAAACTCGGCTGTCAAATTGCTCGACTGATGTTAGCTAAAAACAAGGGATGTTATTTTTTTGGTAGAGTGCCTGTCAAATCCGCACAGGCGCAGTGGGGACTCTGGCTGCTTGCTAACTAATTAGCATCAAGGATTTCGTTAACTTCTAGTCGGAGTAAAAAACATGCTCATTACAGATGGTTTGCCACGTTATCTTTCATCAGACAGATTTTTGAGACTTATAGCCTTCGTGTTAGTATCTATGTAAACCGTGTAAACGAGTCTTGCCTGATAGCTTGTTAGGTTTATTTAGAACCGTTAGTTCGGTTTCTTGGTTAGCTTCCATGAAGTTAGCCATAACAGCTAATATTTATACTCATTGGTGGAAGAAGTATTCAGATCTTTCTCTTAAGCTAAAGTACTAATACCACCCTGTGAAAATATTCAGTGATAAGTAAAAGTCCTGCATTGGAAATTGTATTTAAGTAAAAGTAAGTAAATATAGTCACTATAGTAAATATAGTGAAAATGTATTTAAATTAGAAGTACTCAGTGCAGACAAATACACATCCAAAAAACTCAGAGAAAAAAGAAAAGAAAGAAAAAAAAAAACATTCCCAAAACCAAGAAAAACACTCAAAATTAAAATGTTTTTTAAAAAGAAGAATTATCCACAAATCCTCAAAGTTATTACAAAAAACATCCCAAAACTTACTATCTTTTTTTTTTTTTTAAAAAAAGATAAATAATTAGCAGCTGATTATCTGTGAATCAACTGATTGATTAATCATTGCAGCTGTACGTGGGTACACTGTTTGTAATTTAATTTATAACAAATCATAATACGTTATAAGCTCTTAAGTTTTACAAGCAAAAATCTCATTTGTTAAGGAACTTAAGCTGCCAGATACATGTAATGAAGCAAAAAGTACAATATTTCCCTCTGAAATTTAGTGGAGTAATAGTATAAAGTGACATGAAAAGAAAACACCCAAGTTAAGTACAGTTACCTTAAATTTGTACTTAAGTGCAGTGCTTCAGTTAATGTACTTTGTTACATTCTGCCACTGTTTCTAATGTAGTTAACAATAATATTTTGCTGACATTTCAGACTCAGGCAGGATTAACTGTGTTTTCTGTTTAGGGATTCTGAGTCTGTGTTGTAAAAAAATAAAAATAAATAAATAAAGATAGAAAATGTCAGTTACTAAATGATACTAAACTGATATATTTTAAGCATGTAATAGTTTTTCTGCATAATGAGATTTTAACAGAGGTGAGGTTTGTGTCAATTGCAAAAACTTCCTTAAAGTAGGCTTTTTCTTTAAGCATCTCATCTTATCAACAAAGCATTTTTCAACAGTGATAAAGATTTAGACTGACATGAAGTTTGGAATTCATTAGACAAAACAGATTCATATCCCATGCGAAACTTTTTTGGTGATTTTAAGAAGTCATTAGAGAAGGGTGAACTATCAACCACAGTGAAGGTAGAAACTATAACCACCCCTCCAAAACGGCACAAATATTCACTGATTATTGATAATTGGTAAATAATTAATAAATAACTATGAAACATTGTCATTAATCTGACTGTCTGCAATTTGGATTACACAGTCCTGCTGATTAATGTCAATCAGGTTTTATGAAAAATTATACAATATGCAACAACATAAGAACGTATAATGAACTGTGAAGATGAGTCTGTAGTTTTAGTTTTAGATTTAGAAAAGACAAATGCATCTTTGATACAGTCGTTAATTTTAAGTTGTTCTAAATGACTGTGTTTGCTTTTACACTACGATCTACACTGTACAGGGGAGACAAGAAAGAATGTCTGATCTGATTGGATGGTCTTAAAATGTAAAAAGTAGTGTGACCTTTTCCTGAAAATCAAATATTTAGCTGTGAGATTTCTGGCACCAAGGATGATGTCAGCGCTCAGTTTTCAGAACAATTAACATAGTAAACATTTGTTTACCAGCACTTAGTGAACAACATAAGCTTGCAAATCACCAGTTATCTTAATAATACTTTCAGGGGAGAGAACAGTTTAAAAATGACACACTCAATGCAGAGAACACATTTTATATGATACGCAGAAACACTGAGCAGTGTCATTAAAAATAAAATAAAAAAAAAAAAGGCACTGGAAGTGTGTCTCTTTTTATTGCTTATCTCAAGGCATTAAGGTTGCACTGATAAACCCTCTCATAAACCCCCAAAGATTACATTACTACTTAAGCGGTTTTGAGTCTGTATGAACTGATTTTACATTCACAGCTTGGATCATAAAAGTCATTTTCCTTTTTATTCATCCACCAGTGGTTGGCCATTTTTCCAACAGCCGCTGAGAGAAATGTGAAATAAAAATACCAGTGTTGTTTAGATTGAAACTCTGTGTTCCTGTGTTTTGTGATATGATTGATCTCCGGAAGGGGAAAGATCTTTCCCCTTTAGCCTCCTTAACAGGGAGGTAAGAGATCAGGGTCAGCTATAGAAAAACAACCCTAATGTTGTTCTCCCAGCAGGACGATCATTTGTTGTAAAAAGTTAGGATGAAAAGTGTCATGTGTCTGATCACCCTGTGTGTTTTCCAGTTCCTAAACCCCTTGTGGAGCTCCATGTGAAGCTGCTTAGAAAACTGGGGAGGTCTGTGACTGCAGACCGCTGGGAAAAATACCTGGCCAAGGTGAGGGCTTCATGTATGTGTGTGTTTGTGAACTTCCCTCTTACTATGGGGCCTTACTTATTTTGTTGTCAAGAGATGGAGGAGATATTTGAAAGAAGATTATACCAGACATAGATAGATAGATAGATAGATAGATAGATAGGATAGACAGACAGACTGATACTGTATTAATCCTTCACAGGAAAGTACATTTATTATGGCAGTTCTTTCACAGCTAACCACAGATTACCATAAAAGCACTTCTGTAAATATCCATAGTGAAAACAAAAAATCTCAGAAATAAATACTAAATTATAAATACAAAAAAATACATAAATACTACGTAGTGTATAAAATGTCAGTGTGCAAAGGTGCAGTAATTATATGTAGTTACTTTTTAAACTATTCCATAAGGTATATGGGCAAATAAGGGGTTCGACAGTCACCAGGGGTTTACAGGCATTATTGTATGATTATTTATTTTCTACTTTTTGTCGTATTATTTCCTCTTTTTTATCTCTTCCTCTTTTTCTCTAAATAACATTGTAAAAATGTTTACATATAATTTATACATAATTATATATAGTTTAAGAAAATTCAGTCCATATAAAAATTGAAGTGGGTCAGTTATTTTTCAGTAACTGATTGAGAACGGGAGGGATTTAATGAGTTTTCATGTATTCCCACTCCTTTTCAGATATGTCTGTGTATGTGTATGTTCATTATTTTGTTTCCTCTTTTTCATGTTTGAAATAAGTTTCAATTCAATTCAATATCATCATTGAAGCAGTGAACTTGTGCAAACAGGCTTGTATGGATTGACTGTATCTAATCATTGTCTCGTGCAGGTCTGCCAGGAGTTGAACAGTACCTGGGCATGGGAGCTGGAACAGAAGGGCTACCAGGAGATGTCCATGGAGTGCAAGTCATGTATCCTCAAAGTATGACATGCCTTGTTTTTGCAGCGATTTCCAATACAATATTCCTTCTAAGCTGTTTACATGGCCAGTGAAAATGAATATTCCACAAATATTCCTATTATATGTAGCTGTACGTCCTCTGATTAACCTGACCTAATATTTTGTTTATTACATCAAAATATGAAGAAATGTAACGACTGTAGCTTTTTGTGCTGTTTTACATCTTTGTGTCAAATTGACAACAAGAGTTGGCTGGATTTCCCACTTTTGCCAGTCCAGTCTGATGTACCAGCTTAAACCGGTTAGATTTTTTGCAGACCTGCTGAACTGGCATCTGTCAATATGACACAATCTGACAATTTTAAAAGAAGCCTAAGTCACAGGGTGTAATCCAAGTCAAATTGCAAGTGATATGACTTTGTGATTAAAAGAATATTATGATTATAAACGTACTAACAAAGCCACTAGTTTCCAACAGGTGGTTTGTTTACATCAAATAACAAAAGTGCATGGAGTGTGGGCAAAGAGCTCAGGTATTATGCGATGATACGTAATAGTCAATTGTTTGTTTTCTGTAGTGACACGGTGTCATTATGTTCCTCTCAGGTAAAATTCGGTAAACTGGTCCGCTGTTTGGCTTAATACCAAACTGGTTTGAAAACTCACACTTGTGTAAGATTTTTTTTAGATCTTCTCTCCAGTCGCAAAATTGTTAGACCTTGCGATCAAAGCCACCTTCTTACAGTCTTTCAACCACCTCCTTGAAAAGGTTGGTCTGTTGATATCCAAGTCCTTCATCATCTTTAAAAGTAGGTGTGTTTCTCCTTCAGACCAGAAATGTGGGCTTTTCTTTTAGGCATGCATTTCTACCCCACAGCACTCAAACTGCTGGCTAGTTGGTTTATGTACAAAGCATCCATGGCAACACGTAGGGTCGACAGTAAACAGGCAACAGGCCGTGTGTCGCAAACTGCAGTAAAAACCTCCACTGAGATACATATTCTGAATGTGCTGTCTACATGTTCATAGACTGCTCCTAAATCCAGAATAATATTGGTATATTCCATGTGTCTCAATCAGAAAATGCTAAATTTGTACAAAGGACTAATTCTGAATATCCAAGCGGAATGCTGTTTACATGACCCCTATCAAATTCTGAATATTGCCATATTTTTACCAGCCACAATAATGTACTGGCTGTCTGTGTGCAGATTTAGTCACCCCTATAGCATCACCCCCCCCCCCATCTGCCCCCCTTCAAATCCCTCCTCTTTCTCTGAACACATTTATTTTGTTTACCCTTCAGTATCTCTGCGAGTGTCAGTTCGATGACAACCTAAAGTTCAAGATGGCAATTAATGAGGAGGACCCAGAGAAGATGCGTCTGCAGCCCGTAGGTCGGGACCAGCAGGGCCTGATGTACTGGCTCCAGCTGGACCAGGAGCAGAACATCCGGCTGTACACAGAGGAGCAGGACGATCTGGACGGATCCACCTGGAAGTGCATTGTCAGGTATTACTGTGGACACACCTCTCATTCTGTGTCAACTGGTGGCACCAGTGTCTCATGCTGCGCCTTTTGTTATTGTTTTTTGGATCTTCTAAAGCTGTTTTTTTCTAATCATGATTGGTTAGGTTCACCTTGCAAATTAACGTGCCAACCTTGGCTTATCGCAAACTACACTCTGGACTTATTTCTGTAAATAAATTAATTTTTTTGACCATGCTGGATAACAGCCTGCAGTGCCGTGTCAGTTCACCATCAAGTCTTATCAAATTCTGCCTTCCTATTATGTTGTATCTTGTTTGAGCCACCTATCCAAAATATCTCCTCAGGACTCGTAATGACCTGGCTGAGGCTCTGGAGCTGCTGAAGGCCCAGGTTGAACCAAAACAGAATCAGGACCAGGACCAGAACCAGAACTTGACTGGATCCAGGAGTGCCAGCCCTACAGAGAAAGATTCAGGTATTTTAGGCAAATGAGGCAAATGACGATTTATTGCTTGTCACAGAGGGCAATTTGTGAAAAAAATTAATAAATAAAAACACATAAAGCACAAACAGTATGACACAGAAACATTCATTAATTGGCATTGATCTGTGCAGCGGGTGACTTGCACCTGTGCACATTCAAGCTCCACAGGAGCAGATTAATGAATGTCCACCAGAACTCTATAGAGCCTATAATAATTCAGTGAGCGTTAAATATGAAAAACATCTCCTGATGACATAAACCATTTCCAGTGTAGTAAACAGTGCAATCAGCTGGTCATGACAGTCACAAATGCAGCATCAGGACGGGCATCATGAAGGCCGATGCTGTAGTATAGCAGTACAATATGTACTGTTAGTGTCACGCTCACATCAACATTATCATTATGAACATCATCATACTACAATACAACATGTACCATAACTGTCGCTATATCATCATAATTGTCGTCATCATCACAGCTAATGGACAACCAGAGCAGTTACCTCCTTCTGCTATCAGTGTTTAAAGCATGAATGGAGACAGGAATTAATTTCTACACAAATATTGCTGTAATTTATTTATTTATAAGGGACCATGTACAGTAAAAAAACATACGTTTTACCATTTGATGCAGTGTACCAGATTATAGCTTAAACCTAATTCGCATCTGCAGTCCTTCAGCAGGTCAGAACAATTTACAGCACAATGACATGATATAAAGTTTTACAAAAAAAAGAGAGAAAAAAAAAGAAAAAAAAAACCCACACAAGACAAAATACCCACAACTACACGTTAAAAACATAAAGTGATGCCACGAAGAAGATGTGAGATAGACAACGCAACATATTACTACACGAAAAATACACGCACAATACACACAGTAGTGAATGCTTGTCAAATTAAAGACAAATTTAAAATCCGGATTTCACGGTCAGTGAGTACAGAGTTGAGCAGCTTTTAACAGTCTTTTCAAGGTGGTTTTGAAGTCCTGATAGAGCTGCAGCTTCTCACATCATCAGGCAGAGCGTTCCAGCTCTCAGAATATGCTGATTGCCTAAATGCAGAGCGACAAAATGGTTTATTATATGGTATACTACAGTGAGAAGTTTCAAAACTTAAAAAATGCAGACCATGTGCAGGATTGCTTTTAAGTCTTAATCTTTGCATTAAAAGACAACCACCTCAACACTCAAATACTGAGCAAATCAGCAAACCAGTGTGTATCCACACAGAGGAAAAATACCTAGGGATATGCATAGAAGGTTTTGACAGGATGAATTATAAATTGAGTTTCCTTTTTTATATATATATATATATATATATATATATATATATATATATATATATATATATATATATATATATATATATATATATATATATATATATATATATATATATATATATATATATATATATATATATATATATATATATATATATATATATATATATATATATATATATATATATATATATATATGTTCCATATTATATTTCCATGCTTTTATAGCACAGGATGAAGGCATGTAAACTTTTAAACCTCAAGAGTTCACAACAGATGGACAGAAACAGGAGGATGCAGCTCGTGTGTGATAATCTTTTAGATATCACTAAGCTACACTTTCTGTATCACAACACAACAAAGTCTTCCCAGCACTCCTCTCTCTAACTCTCAGTAATGTTTCCACCGCTGTCTTCTGTTTGTGTTTGTGTTATGAAGTCTTAAGGGATGAGGCCATCGGAGGCACCAAGCCCCAACCCTCCAAGACCACAGAGGAGCACAGTGATAGTAAGAAGGTTGACCTTGTAAAGGAAGAGGAGCCTGCATCACAAGGTACCTCAGTTAAAGAAACTGCCAGTTTTCCTCCTGAATTAAGCCTTTTAATAAGTAAAAAAAAAAATCTGATAATTGATGTGTAGAGGGTAATCTGATGGCTGAGTCCTCAATGTGTTGAGCTGAATGGCAAAAATATTGGGGCATTCTTTGTTTTATCAGAGAGTACAGTAGAGAGCTGACAGGAAACAACAGGAGAGGGAGAGTGGAGATGACATGTGACAAATGACCTTAACCAGACTCAGTCTATGAAGTTGTGCTAACGTGGTCAGCGTTTTAAACCTCTTGGTACTCAGGACACCCCTTAATTTTATTTCCATCACTGAAAAAAAGGAAAGGAAATGATCCAAAGTATCCACTACATCTACTATTTCAGCTGCCAGGTGCAGGAATAATAGAAAATGGCTTTTAATGATAATTGTTTACCAGCTCAAGTGGCTAATAAACATCCAACCCTCATCTTAGACAAGACATCTTATCATGCCTCCAAGCCGGCGATAGCTGTGGATAGAGGCATCATGTTTTTGGGTTGTCTGTGCGTATGTCTGTCCCATTCTTGTGATCTTGATATTTCACAGTTTCTGCAAATTTGGCACAAATCTTCACTCAGCGATGAAGTGATTAGATTTGGTGGTCAAAGATCAAAAGCCAAGTTCACTGTGACCTTGTCTGTCACAGTATCTCACACACCTCAAGGGAATTTCTTCGAATTTGGCACAAACACCCACTTTTTTTGGCCGTAACTCAAGAAATCATACACTAATTATGATGAAATTTCACACAAATGTCTAATAGGATAAAATGATAAAGTGGTGACATTTTATACCCAAAAGGTCAAAGGTCAGCCTCACTGTGACATCATACTATTTTGCAAAAATGCTTTTTTGGCGATTACTCAACATCATATTTCAGAAACAGAAGGGAAGACATTTGATCAGATATTGAACTGATGACACTAATTTTGGGTGTCCACCTTTAAACTGTAAAAATCTTCTGTGTTGGCGGGGGCAAGATGTGTGTGAAGCGTCCATGTTTCCACAAACATGGATGTAAAGTTTAAGTGCATATTGATTGGTGCACGAACGCAGCGTGTGGCGGTCATTCTAGTTTGATTCGCATCTCAGTGCAATTTTTTTTATCTGCTTCTTGCGCTGTGTCCCTCCTGTCTGCTGTTTTTAGGAATGTGACGGTTGTGTCTGTTTTGTTTTGCAGTGATAAAGCAGGAGGAGATGCAGCCTACTAAGCAGGAAAAACCTGAAGCTGAGGTGAAAGAAGAGAAGAAAGACCACAAATCCTCTCCTGTCTTTGATAACCGCGTGAGCACGATCACCACCATCATCAAATCAGAACCCAGGGATGCTGACGCTCCCAAAAATGCTGTCTCTGTCGTGATGGCACCAGGTACAACTGTGACAAAACAGGGAATGAACAAAGAAGAGGAAGCAGAGCGGGCAGTTGTCAGGAGCAACCAGCAGGCCAAGATACCACTGAAGAAGAGGGAGCTTAAGATTGCTGAAAGCTACCACAGCAACCACCTCAACAACAGTAACAGCAGTAGTATTATTGTTTGTAACCCATCTGTGATCCAGACCAAGGATAGCCATGGAAAAGAGGCAAAATTACAGAGCTCGTTAGCACCCCCTGGTGGTCCAGCTGCCTTACAAACACAGCAGCAAATAGTGGTCTCTGCATCGAGGCAAGAACTGAGCAACGGGAGAGCGTCTCTCTCATTGCCGCACAAAGAGGGACAAAATGGAGTCATAGGAGTGATAGGTCAAGTTGGCGTTATAGGTCATGTAGGGGTCATCCGCAGCCCTTCTGAGCGTCACAGAGCCCCTGGTGTTGAGCCCCTGGAACAAAATGGGCCCAGTTTAGACCACCAGGGCTCCAGAGCTGTGGAGGAAGAGAGGGAGGTGAGCCGGCAGTCAGTGCTGGTGAGGAAGGGAGCGGTTGATGGGGAGACAGCAGCAGCAGCAGTTATTGCTCCTCCTCAAACAGCCAGAAAACTACGTTTGTCATCCTTAAAATCTGATCCACTGCTTGAGGATGCAGAGACAAAAGTGGATTATCTTAGCATGTCCTTACTGTCTCAGTCCACAGAGGACCCCAAAAGACAGGCAGCAGAAGACCAGGGTAAAAAAATATCAGAGGAACAGTTAGACAGGGAGACAAAAACTGGGCACAGCAGTCATCTACAGAAGAAAGACAGCCAGGACGAGGGGGATGAGAGGAGAAAAGAAGCATCTGAGCAACCTGTGGCAGGAGGGGGAAGTAATGATGACCATGAAAAGAATAAAAGCACTTTAGGAAAGTTGAAGGCAGAATCAGGGAGCAGCGCTCAACTTCTAAAAGCAGACCAGCAAGATAAAAAAGACCAGCAGGGAGACGGGGTCAACGGTGGGTTGGCTGCCCAGGTTAAGGGGAAGGACGCTGGGCTCGTATCAGGGGAGAGGAAGGGTCCCCTGGAGGAAGCTTCCTCTGAGCTCCAGAAAGAAGGAATCAGGTTAAAAATCAAGATTCCTCCACACCGGAGAAACAAGTTAAAGGGGAAAGGGGGAACAGAGGAGGAGAAAGAAAGGGAGCAGGAGGTGCACATGGAAGGGAGGCCACTGAGGAGATCTGCAAGGATTTGCAGGTATGTGTATAACAGGATCCATTAAACTGGGGCATTATTATCAGAGAATAAACTTATTTGTTTTTGTTAATTGTGATCTCACATACAGCTGGTTTGATTTTGACAATAAATTCAGTTCCATCTACACCTTTTTTCTTGAAGATCATCTGCTTTGCCAACCTGCAGGCCGAGCTCAAAGGCGGCTGAAAGCCAGGGAAAGAAACCACAAAAAAAACAAGCACTGCCCACCAGAACGAGGGAAGAAGAGGAGGAGGAGGGAGAAGAAGAGGAAGATGAAGAGGAGCGGGGCTCCACTACAAAGAAAGACAGAAAAACAGAACATGTCGGGCAAATTAGGAAACAGAGGGTAATCAGTTTTGAAATGTCCCTCCTAAGAGAATGATCACATAAATGTATGTTTAACAATTTGACTATTTCTCTCTATCTCATTTTTAGGGTAGACGGAGGCATCGACGCCCCCGATGGTCCAATATTCGTACTAAGAGACGCAAATTGAATGAGGAAGAGGAGATGGAGGACAGAGGGAGGAAACGAGGAGAGGGGGAGAGCGAAGGAGGGAGCGACTCAGAGGAATCGTGTAGATCAGAGGAGATTCCCAGTGAGGATGCCTGCAGTCACTGTGGCCTGCCCAACCACCCAGAACTGGTGAGTTAGGAGTGTATGATTGTGTCACAGACTGTTTCACTTTTATATTTTGCACATAATAGAGTATTTGGACACACCCTGTCCGCATACATTTGGGTACTTTTGATCTGGGGCTGTTTGTTACGATTTGCACAAGGTCTCATGGTGTGAATTAAGGAAAATCATAAAGGGAAACTTTTCAATCTTGGGAATTTTTCAATCGTGACCCTATTTTCTGGTGTTTTTGTATCTAGGTGAATAAGTGAATTACGAGAACACCACTCGGGGCAATATGCACCATCAGTGCACGTTCACTAAAAGTGCTTGTTTTTTGCCGCAGACAGGCTCAGATGGTTACTATAATTGTCAGACAACATAATAAGAAATATTAATATTAATATTAATATATAAGAAACATTTTTCTTTACATTTTGCTGATCTGGTTTGTTTGTTAATGTGTGTAACCAAGTTTCACTCAAGGAGATGTCTTGCTTGAAATCTTGCACTTTTCCACATTATTGAAATCAGCTAAATATTCAGCCATGACATTGAAGATAACACTAAACTATGCTTTCTGTTCTCCAACACCCACTAACGTTTCCACCTTCGTCTTTCTACAAATCACCTCTCACAACATTTCAGAACGAGACGTCACCTTGAGCGAGACTTGGTTACACGCAGAAACAAACAGACCAGATCAGACAAAACATAACAAAATAACAATCTGAGCCTGTCAGTGGCAAAAAGAACAACTTTTATGAGACTAACATTTGTTGTGCCAGTCACTCTGCGTGATAACATTTCAGCCTGTTTCAGAGCTGCCGGCTGCAGCGGTCTCTCTCAGTATTGAACCATTTTTTTTAAAAAAAAGAAAGTTGTTTCCATTCATCACTTAGACAGAAAACATGGGAAATAGGGTTACCCAATTTAGTTACCCTTCAGTGTTACAGCATGTCATAAAGAAATAGTTTTCCAGTTTGGTATGGAAGAACTTGGTTAAAATACTAATACATTTGCATGGCCGTAATTATTTAATTTTGGCTATATTACTTTTGTTTTCCATTGTTTTATTTTGGGTTTTTTTTCTAAAAAACAACAACAACTGCATTTTCTGTCTCCTGAGTTTCATTGATTCTGGTACATCAGTTGAATTATTCCCTCCTGCTTAAGTTTCCTAGAGTCTTCCAACATAATAGTCCTTATGCTGTTTGCAATAAGAGCACGCTTTACTGGCCTGCACATAGCTCCGACCCCAACCCAAGCCAAAACCTTTGGTGTGAACTTGAACCTTATTACCCAACACCAGACCCCAAATTATTTTATTTTATTTTTTGGGAACTATAATACCGTATTGTGTACCCAACAATAATGACAAATTCCCATAGCACATCACCAAAGTGGAGCAACAGTGAAACAGATTGAAGCCATTGGTTGTTTGTGAGTAATTCAGTTCATATCACAGCTTGTGATGTGTATGGAAAGAGTTGTCACTGTAAGTTATTTAACCATATATATGTCTTTGTGTGTACATCCTCAGATCCTGCTGTGTGACTCTTGTGATAGTGGATACCACACTGCCTGCCTGCGGCCGCCGCTCATGTTGATTCCTGATGGAGAATGGTTCTGTCCACCCTGCCAACATGTAAGCTTTGTGACACATATACAGCACATCTGATGTCTTATCAAACTGTAAACCTGTTAATGTTTTGGTGATAAAACTCCATCTGATGTCAGATAGTCATTATATAAAATAGGCTTAGGCGTTATCTAATTTTTCATACCTTCCTGAAATTTCACTGGCATATACAGTATATGACAGTAAGTGTGTGGCGCGAACACACCCCACCCACCCCAATGATTGTGAAGCACTGCTTACTTTCAGCTTTCCAGACAAATAGAAACTCACAAAATGTTAAGAAAAGTAATATTCTCACAGCTATTTTCTTTATTAAACAGAGAAATTCAACTCTACACCTTTTTAATTCAACTGACAAGACTGACAAGGCTTATACATATATACTACATATATACCTACAGGAATATCATGATAATGCTCAATACTAATCTAAAACTAAAAACCTCTAAAACCTCACTGTGTGGTCAGTAATGTCTGAAAGTGGTTGATGGTTTGAAGGAGTGTTCACTACGAGTTGTGCTTTTATATTGACAGTAAGGCTGGATATTGTTTTAACACAAGACTTAAATGCACTTTGTTAGTGGTACAAATATAGTGTAGAGGTTTGTTAATAAAAAATACATTTTAAAAGAAATGTTTGCCGGCATTTCATTTGTGTTTTTTGGTTTTCCTCCTTCAGAAGCTGCTGTGTGAGAAACTGGAGGAACAACTGCAGAACCTGGACAGTGCTCTGAAGAAAAGAGAGAGAGCAGAGAGGAGGTAAACACACACACACACACACACACACACACCAGAATTCACATAGTTATGAAATTCCTGGAAAAGTTATGAAATTAGAAATACAGTTTTTTTCAGGCCTGGAAATTGTTTGGAATCAGCTGAATGTTTAGGAAATAAACTGATGTTTAGGACATTTTTTTGGCTGTTTTTTAAAATATGTTAATATCTAAAGTCACAGGAATGTTGTTGTTCCTTTATCATGTGATACACATAGGCACATAGGATATTTTAGGCACATAAAACAGGTGGATCTTACCTGTCAGTGTGGTGGATCGCTAAATGATGCTGTGACTCTTACTCTCAATGTCAATTAGTTTGAGTTTTCAACAGATCGATTATTTAATGACAACACTTAACACTTAGCCTAATGACGCCTGGTGGTTCAGATAAATATTTGATTGAATCACTAGTAATGTTTGATTTGATTTGATTTGTGTTGAGCATGTAAAAAAAAATGAGAAATGATTTTACAAACAGGCAGACAGACAAAAAAGTCATATTTACAGACAAAGGAAAACATAAAGCAAAAGAAATGGTCAAACACATGATGACTTGGTTTACATATTCGAAAAGGAGTGAGAAGGACACATTTATTTAATCCCACCCCTTCTCCATAAGTCATTGAATTTTTTTTTAATACTTAATTTTTTTTTTAAAAAGACATTTACATAGAGACATAAACATAGACATATCATTTCCACCACAATAATAATAATATCAACAACAACATTAACTATAAAAGAAATCTACTAGTGACATGGGGTTATCCTCTCTTACAAATTTGTTATGCATCGCCCTGATCTGAAACTACATCTCCTAATCTGTGGTGTCATTCACTTTTCTTTTATACTTGACCCATTTTTCCCACTTGATTCAAATTTCCCCCCCTGGACCCTCAATATGTGTGTGAGTCTTTCCATCTCATATATTTCCTCTACTACACGCCGCCATTGCTCCTTTTTAGGTGGGACAGCTCTGCACTATGCCCTTGTTATGGTTTTCTTGCTGGCTACCAAGAGAACTTTTATCAAGTATCTTGTTTTCCTGTGTCAAATTCCCCAGGTATAACACCAGGCCAGTGTGAGACACCTCATAGCCTAATACCCCCTTTTATACTCCCAATACTCTTTCCCAGTACTCCCTTAACTTTTGGCATTTCCAAAATACGTGTGTGTGTTCCACCCCCTCCTGTCCACATAGCCTCCAGCACACATTCTGTTCTGGGGCGTACCTCCCTTTTGTCTTTGGGGTTATGACGAATCGTACAACATTCTTCCAACCGAACTCCCTCCATACTCTTGACCTGGTGGTTGATTGTTGCACCCGACACACATTATGCCAGTCTTCCTCAGTTATCTCAATTCTAAGTTCTCTTTCCCACTTTTCTTTTATATATAGGGTTGAGTTTCCCCTACTCCTCAACAGAGCTTGGTACAGAGCCGAGATCACCCCACCCATTTTCCCTCTATATGCATCAATAATTACTTTAATTACCCCATTCTGCTCAGTGTTCTTATCTATTCTTATTTCCGTTCTATGATAATCCCTTACCTGTAGATATCTAAAATAGTCGGTTCTGTCCAATTCAAATCTATCTTCTAGGTTTCGAAAACTTTGCATTTCTCCTTTTTCTATCATTATACATTGAATTTTAATTAACCAGCTTCATTATTAATTTAAACCTATACTCTAATTAATGAAAATACTGGATATGCATACACCCACATACCCAAAATCAAATATCTACAATTTCATATTACCATTTACAGAAAAGAGAGATTGTGATCTGAATTGAAAGAATATTTGGGTCAGTGAAGCACTTGGACAGGGGGAAGCATGATGGGACATGACAGCAATGATTTTTAAATTTATATATGTATTGCATAAGTGCAGGTTTTGAGAACGTTGCAAAATATGTTTATAAGACAAATGTGTGTTCATCAAGAAATAAATGCATACAACCTTGCTAAATTTAATACTTGCCTCACAGCAAGAGGGTCCCTGGTTCGAAACCCGGTTGGAACGGGGTTCAGTCCGTGTCTGCGTGGGTTCTCCCCGTGCCTCCAGCTTCCTCCCACAGTCCAAAGACATGCAGCTCAGGTTGATTGGTGACTCTAAATTGCCCTTAGGTGTGACTGTGAGCGTGTATGGTTGTCTGTCTGTGTGTGTCGGCCCTGCAATAGTCTGGCGATCTATCCGGGGTGTACCCCGCCTTCCGCCCAATGACAGCTGAGATTGGCTCCAGCACCCCCGCGACCCTTACGAGGACAAGCGGTTACAGAAAATGACTGACTGACTGACATTTGAAATTACATTGACAACTATAGGATCTTCGGCTTTCTATCCCCCAAAAAACAATATGATTTTGACATTTTTTAAAAGACCCATATGTGGCGGTCTACCCTATTGACATATGCAGCCTATTGGTGGCGGGGATATCCAACAAGAAAGTAAGGTTAGTAATTCCAAACAATTTGCTTATCTGAAAATGCAGAGGTATTTAATAATATATGTGCTGTATTGCTATGTAGGCCCACCCATTTTAAACTAATAAAGTCATGGAAACAGGAATGTAAAAGTTATGGAAATGATTTAAAAATTCCTTGGTAAATGTGTGTGGGAATCTTAACACACACCGACTATGAAAGATGATGTGAATATTTGAAATGATGTGATTTTGACTTTCTCTCTCCTTGTCTGTCCAGGAGGGAGCGGCTGGTGTACGTGGGAATCAGTGTGGAGAACATCATCCCCGTGAGTCCAATTAAAAAATTAACCACATCAGTTTAAACACAAAGCTTCATAATAATCCTTGTCAGTTTAAACACATGGGAAATAATGTGATTACTTTGGTGCATCGTTATATTAGCTTTAACTTGTTTTTAATGACAGGAATTTCTGTTTCGAAAGTGAAATGTGAAGCTTCACAGTGGTTGTTAACATTCTCAACAAAGAAGCTTGCTCACATATGCAATTATAGTACTGTTGTAGGGATGCAGCAGTTTAGGCTAAGCAAAGCTAATCTCTCAGGTATTAATGTTTTTTACCTGGAGCGTCTGATCATCATCTGGTGTAAAACAGTTCATATTTTGCATTGCGACATTAAAAAGAATCTGTCTTGAATGTTTTAGGAGGGGGATGAGGGGGAAGAGGAGTCTGCCAGGTCAGCAAAGAAGAAAGATTCCAAAAAGAGCAAAAATCTGGGGAGGAGATCAACCAGAACCAGGAAGCACATCAGCTACAGGTGGGTGTGGCCTGGCGTGGGTTAAAGGAACAGGTGGGGTTTTCTTGTCGATAAAGTTACATGACATTAAGAGTTTCTCACTAAAACACATTGTGTGTATCTTTAAGTCATAACAAAAGTATATAACGTATTTGCAAAGATAATTTGTTTTTTTAAAGATGATTTGGAACCAAACCAAATTCACAACCTTTAATTGTGCGTATTTAAGACATTAGGTCGCTGATAATGCTGCTAAGAGATTCAGAACTAACAGCTGTAAAAGTTGTGACAGGATGTCACAGACACATGAGAATTAGTTTGATGTCCATATCTATTTATATATGAGCAAATTATTGAAAGCACAACCTTGAAATGTGCATATTTAGGGGAACAGGTCATGGATGATGATGTTAAGGGATTTTCTGAGGGCTAACAATGTCCAACAATGTTTACATTCATGTTTACATTATCCAGCAAGCTTCTTCTTTCTTGTGTTTCCTGCTGTATTGCTGCCAGCAAGTGTTGATAAAAAGACAGACATCAATAGACGTAACAGTCTATATTTCAGTACTGCCATTGTCTTTTTGACCTCTTACATTGATACTGTAACACTATATTTAAATCTAAATATATATCCCCTTTAAAATGATATGGTGGCATGTCATATAAGTAAGTTGAATAGAATTTTTCACAATAAAAACAAAATCTCAGACAGAAGCTATCAACATCTGATTTATGTATTTTTGTTTTGTGTGTGTGTGTGTGTGTGTGGCAGGTTTGATGACTTTGACGATGCCATTGATGAGGCTATAGAGGAGGACATCAGAGACCTCTGTGGAGGTGAGAGAATGATGTGAAGCTTATAGAAATTGGAAAGATTTTATGCTGTCACTAAAGTGATTAACTGCAGCATTGGAAATAGACATTTACTATTATTTGTTAAAAATTTCTTTTTTGAAATAATCTTCTCAATTACTGGTATAACTCAGACTTTTCTGATGTGGGAGCAGGTCGAGGCAGAGACATCACTGCTATCCTGACAGAGGATGGGAAGGAGAGCCAGCGGCCAATCAGAAGCCAGGCTCCCTCTGCCAGGAACAGGAAGAAGCGGAGACTAAACGACCTGGAAAGTGACAGCACGGCAGCAGAGAGTGAAGACGAGTTCATGCTCAGCAATAGGTAACACACACACGGACAAACTTTTCCTGATGTTTCCTGCTGTTTACTCTCCTCCCTTGTCCTTATCCTCTCTTTAAAACAGCATTTACTTACAGCTGGCTTACTGTTTTCCTCCTCTCCCCCCCTTAAAGCTCAGAGGATGAAGATTTTGGTGCATCAGGGGCTGACGATGATGAGGAGGACGATGAAGATGCGGGCAGCGACATGGGTAGCTTGGACAGTGGGACCCGCCCCAGACGAGCGGTGAGAGGGGTACCTAAGCATCGACCCAGCAGGACCCAGCGCAGAGGCAGGAAACGACTGAGACGGCGGAGGAGGCGTTCCTCGGAGGAAGAGGAGGAAGACAGTGATGAAGAAATGGGTGAGTGCATGGCGAGGTGTAAAAGAAATTCCTACATTACAATTGCAGAGTTTATTGATTGTGTGTAGCTGAATGTGAGATCAGTAAGAACTAGAGCTGAAACATTCGGATCACTTTCATAAAGGCACTTGCTGTTGTTACACCTGATGTAATCAGTGTTTAACCCTTGGGGACTGTTTGGCACATTTAACGTGCTTTTCATTCTTCATTTTTTGATTATATTGGCTGTGTTAATATGGCATATATTTTGGCAAGACTGTGTGTTTTTGTTTAATATTGGAATTTCCTGCCCAGTTCCTACAATAACTCTAAAACAAAATAGTTACATTCATACTGCTAAGTGCAAAAAATGCACAATCGAAATTCAAACTGCAATTTTTGATCCCACAGCCATCAAACCATAAAAACATGCATTGTATTATCTCTGGGTGTCATTCTGGGCTTTTGCCCTGGAATTTGTAATTTTTACCATTTTCTGCCCGGTGACGTCCTTTTTACCATTTTTGGAATATGGAGAAAATAGTAATGCTTAAGAAAAGGTTATGGCTCACTAGCACAAACATAAATAAACTGGCTTGACTGTGTGAGAGGTATGCATGGTCGTATGCATGAGTTTCCCAACAGGTGTGCACATTCTCCTGTCAAGTTTGTAATTAATATCAGGAGCTGAGGAAACACTAGACAGGATAAAACCCATTTATAGAAAGATAAAAATAGATAAACAAGTAAATAAATAAACAAATGAAGATAAAAAAGGAAATAAGTAAAATTCTGTAAATAAGAGGTAAATGAAAGGATAACAGCACAAAGTGAAATAATAAATATTATATTAAATTAAAAAATAGTAGAACTGTGAAACAGACTGAAATGTATAAATAAATAGTCAATTAATAAATGTAGATAAAGTTCACTTGAGAGCCAAACTAAAAGGGTAGGTTTTGGGTTTGCTTTTAAAATATGAAAAAAACATATAAATGCTATTGAAATTCTTTCAGTGCTAATCTCTTTTCCTCTGCCTTCTCATGCACGCACTCTCCTCCTGGCAACAGTTGTCATGCAGTTGATGTGCAAATATGATACTTTTACACAGACACTGGGGATGTGTCTAACTCCCAATCTCTGTCTGCAATCAGCAGTACTGGCAGATAAAACTGATATTTGTGGATGTTGTTTATCTACAATATAAGATACATTTGCACACCAAGAGATATGTTGCTTCTAATAATTAAAATCAAACCACAATCAATATAGTAAAAACTGGGTACCAAGGTGAACTGTTTATTCTTAACTTTTATTATAGAGACAATTGATTATTGATTGATAAAGACCAGGATATAATAACAATCATTATGACAATTATAAATGCACAGAAAGGCAAATTTCCTTCACATATAATGAAATAAACATTTGACTTGATTCAAAATAAAAACATCAGTGCAATAAGACAAGATAAAAATCAGTCAAATGATAAAAACAAAACCTGAAATTAAAGCAACGTTAAAAGGTTAATTACTGAAATGTTTAAAAATGTTTTTAAAAAAGTATCACAAACCAGACCAGCCGCCTGCTGTGTGTCAAGGTGCAGCACAAAGTAAAGCACAAACAATAAAAATATATACACAATATATCTAATGTTATATATACATATATTTCTGCACACTGTTATGATCAAAGGTTGACTTCTAAACTTGAAAAATCTTTTCTTTTAGTCTTTCTTTATATGGCTGTAGTTATTAGGTATTCACAGATCTTATTTCCATTCTTATCTTATCTTTTTTTTGCATTCATATCTGAAATCTAATGTTTTAAAATCCAGAATATAAAGCAGTGTATTACAGAATGTGAGGTAATCAACATGTCCATATTAACTGCCTGTCTAAGCTGTAAGCTGCCGTCCTGTCCTCATCCTCTGGTTCAAAGCGACCACAGCAACACAGAGCATCACCAGCAGAGTGCTGAGCACAAAGCATCTCACTTTGTAGAAGGTGGAGTGAATCCCAAAAGGCTCTCTGTACTTGGATGAATTTTGTGTGCTAACACACACATCTTAGGTGATGCTATTACTGCACACCAGTACTCTCCTGTGTCTTTCAGTGAGACGTTGGAGAGAACTATAGTCCCATTATTGTAAAGAGTCCCTCTGCTCATGCTGTAGTTCGATGTTATACCCACGATTCTGCCCTCTGTTTGGATGGACTTGATGAACCAAATGTGCCACATATCCTTTTCTCCATCTCTGCATTTGAGAGATACGTCTTCTCCCAAAGAGAAGAGCTCTACAGCTGGTGGGCCAAATTTGGGACGACCAACGAATAGGATTGAATTTTTTCAGAGTTTTCACAGTAGTGAATAGCTGTGTCATTTACCTTTAGTTATGAAAACACCAGCGAGTTGTTTCGGTCTGAAGTCATGGTCTGGTTTTGTTGTCCTCGGTCAATGCTGCCCCACATACGCAGCCAGCGTGGGGGCTGGAATCAGAGATGGTGCACGGCAACACAGCTGTCTCTCCCACAGAGCGGTAGATTGTTTCTTGGGCAAGGAATAAAGCTACGGGGATACTGCTAACACACTGCTGTTGGTTCATCACCAGACAGGCAAAGTCAATCTTGACTGTTCTTAAGTTGGATAAACGAAGAACTGATGTGTTTTTCAGCATTTGGTATCTTCCTTCAACATGGTCCATCACTGATGTTGTATTGTCCCCAAAAACTCTAGTCCATAATTCTTGCTTGTATTTGAAGTCACACTTGAGCCACTGGACATCCGGATGGTCAAGCGCTCCATAACATGGCAGGTCCACTGTTTCATTAGCTGACTGAATAAGAAAACCACTCAAAAACTTTTTGCTACAAATCATGATAGTGATGTTTTTCTCATACGTCACTCTCCCCTTGGTTCAACACTCCACTTGGTAGTGGGCAGAGTCTTAATTGGTTCAGGTTGAGGATGGTGTAAGAAGAAATGCTCGTGCTGTTGTCAACAAAAAGTCGTCGTCTCAAGTCTTCAGGTAATCTGGAGTTCAGGTGGTCAGAGGTGTTCCACAGGACGAGCTTCTCCTCGCCAACAAACTGAGAGATCAGGCAGGAGTTGGCCTCCTTGGGGAGGTCGAAGGTGTAAGAGCCCCCTTCCTCCTTGATGATGATACGCTCCTCTGTGTGAATGTTGCTGATGAGAGCAAATATCAGGAAGCAGAGCTCTGTGAGTGCAGCCATTCTGCTCTCAGGTCTCCCCGTGAGTGTCATGCAGACACTGACACCTCATCATTTCTATATCCGCCCTCATCAGCAGCATCTCTTTGTGGTCAGAAGAACCAGACTTTTTTATCTCATCATCACAGGAAACTGTGAAGCAATCGGCACTCTATCAAGTAATCTATGTTCTTTTGACATATCTAAAACTGCCGAGGCTTTCGTGTTAAAGATTACTAAGAAATGTGGAGAAACCACCGGTGAAAAGTGTGCGATATACAGACAGATATACTGTGTGTTTGCGATGGTAAAGAGAGAGAGATGAGCAGAAATAAATATGATAAATATACAAATAAAAAAGTGAAAGCTGAAAGCATATAAAGCAAGCTGAAAAAGCTAACTAAAAATTGCATGTTTGTTTGGCTGACTGAGTTACGTGATGTCGTAGGCCATGGTGAATAAGTGGTGTTTAAGGAGTTTTTTTTAACATGTTCAGGGTAGTAGTGTTGCAATGTAAGCATATAATAATTTGAAATAAGTAAAAAAAAAAACAATAAGAAAAAAACACACCAAATGTTCTCTATTCAATGTCCTTTTTCCCCTCATGCACTTAAGGAAACAAGTTATAGAACATTTAAAAAAAATCTGTAGCAATGAGCCAAGGGATTCTTCAATTTGCAAGCCTTTTCATTTAAGATCAGATCTGCTTGCTGATATGTACTCAATCCAGTTTTCCCAGAATCTATGAAATCACATATATGTCATGCATTACATCCACCCAATCCTCTATCTGGCTTATTAGATTTTCAGTAAATGTCATGCCTCCAGTTAAATAAAATACAAAATTCAACCTGTCTTATGTCCTGTAAAAACCAACATGACGGTTACCCTGATATTTTTATTGTACTTTGTTATGGTCTGTAGCTGGCTGTATTGGTTAGAGATATTTCCTCAGAGTTACCCCACATAGCTCACATTAAAGGAGCATCCATCCATTGTCCATTGTTTTGTCAGACCCAAAGACCAAGTTCACATAAAACAGAGAAAAGAGCAAATCATTTGGGAAACAGGGACGCTGTGTAACCAGAGAGTATCAATTTTGGAACCAACTAATCGATTATCAAACTGTAATTTGTGAAATTCTCACTGTCCCTGTCCTCTGCAGGCTCGGATCAGTTCAGTGACATGACTGACAGCGATGCTGACAAAAAAAGGCGGGGTCTGAGGCGTGGCCAGCGCCAGCAGGTGAACTACCGCGAGACGTCAGAATCGTCCGATAACTCTCGGGCTTCTGCCAAGAAGGTCAATGTCAAACCTCGAGGCAGACCACGCAAGGAGCATCTCTCGAGCGACTACAGCGATGGTCAGTAACCGCCTTGCACAGATCACTTTTTGTGCATGCGCACTAGATGGCTCCCTGTTCGTTTTAGAATTGATTTTAAGGTTTTACTGATCACTTTTGAAGCTCATCTGGGGCCCCTCTGGTCGTTACAAAGTCAAGGCTTAAAAATAAAGGTGACCGTGCCTTTGCCATTAGGGCCCCTCGGCTTTGGAACGACCTGCCTGAGGAGATAAGGCTTGCAGAATTAGTGACTTCTTTTAAATCTCTTCTTAAAACCTATTTTATAGACTTGCTTTTATGTGATGTCATCCTTTTGTTTTTTATTTATTTCTTTTTAACTTGGGTGGCACAGTGGCATCGTGGTTAGCACTGTTGCCTCACAGCAAGAGGGCCCCTGGTTCAAAACCCAGTTGGAACAGTTCAGTCCATGGGCAGGGGCTCTTCTGTGCAGAGTTTGCATGTTCTCCCCGTGCCTCCGTCTTCCTCCCACAGTCCAAAGACATGCAGCTCAGGTTGATTGGTGACTCTAAATTGCCCTTAGGTGTGACTGTGAGCGTGTCTGTGTGTGTCAGCCCTGCAATAGTCTGGCGATCTATCCGGGGTGTACGCCGCCTTCCGCCCAATGACAGCTGGGATTGGCTCCAGCACCCCCGCAACTCTTGTGAGGACAAGCAGTTACAGAAAATGACTGACTGACTCTTTTAACTTATTATTAGCTTTTTTTTTACTTTACCTCTTTAGTTTATGTTTGATCTATTTTATTTTCTTTTCTCCTGTGGTTTATTATTTTATATTGACATTATGCGTACTGCATCTTGCATGATTTGTCCTCTGGTTTTAATTTCATCCTAACCCTACCTTAGTTTCTTCTCACTTGTGTTCAATAGGACTGTTTGGCTTTCCGTTGTCGTTCTGCCGGCTATGTATTACATTTCTGCTTTGCTTTGTTTGTCAAAGCACTTTGTAAACTCTGTTTTTTAAAGTGCTATATAAATACAATTATTATTCTTATTCTTATTATCATTATTATTATATAGTTGGAGAAACTCTTTACAAGCATTCAGTTTAACACAGAGACTAGATTAATTTGTTTAAAGGATGAATGGGATGAAATTCCTGCGGCACTGCAGGAAAACAAACCTTATAATTGACCAGTGTACCGGCTCTAGCAACGATGGTCCTGGAAATGGGATCTGGAAAGGCTACTCGTGTAGTTGATCAGTGTTATCTCGGGTCAGCAGGATCATTTTAGTGCCCCTCAGCAGGTGACCTTTTCTTTTTCTTTTAGTGTCACCTTCCTCCAGAGACTCAGAGGAGGAAGATGATTATGAAGATGAAGAAGAAGACAACCAGAGAAGAAGAGTGACCAAGAGGAGAAGAGAGGAGGGAGACCTTCGGGGACGCAGGACGAGAGAAAAGCGGAAGAGATTCGAACACGACGATGACGAGGATGATGAGAGAGAGAGAGGGAGACGGCTGAGAAGGAAACTATCAGAGAAGGAAAAGGACAAAGACAAACGGAGGAGGTTAAAGAGGACAGAAAGAGAAGAGGAGGACCCGGAGAAGATGGGCAGGGGGAAGAGGAGAGAGATACTGTCACAGCAGCGGCGCAAACGGCTCGCTCAGATGCTGAAGAAAAGGCGACCCTCAACGGACGATGAGGATGAGGAAGAGTCGGAGGAATCAGAGTCATCATCAGAAGAGGATCGTCCAGTCCGCAAAAGACTAAACCGCATCGACTCTGATGATGAAGATGAAGAGGAAGAAGAGGAGGAGGAGGAGGAGGAGGAGGGAAGGCAGAAGATGACAATGAAGAAGTGTTCAGCAGGGGAGAGGAGGGGCGACAGTGACACTCAGGAAAAGGGGAGAGGCCGTAGCCTGTCTCCGTCAAACGGACATCGGACGTCCAGAGGCCCGGCGAAGCCTGGGGCTGGAAGTTCCACTGTGCCCAGGGACAGTGCAGGATCAGGCAGGCAGGGCAGGCACAATGGCCCTTTACATCCAGAGGAGGAGGAGGAAGAAGAGGAGGAGGAGGAGGAGGAGGAAGAAGAGGAGGAGGAGGAGGGCCAGACAGACTCATTAAACTCTGTCCAGAACAGTCCACAGTCATGATGGCTGTGTTTGTGTGAATAACGCTCGCTTCTTTGTTTTTTCTTTTAACTGTCAGGCCTTTCACCCACAAACCACCTTTGGAACTGGATATCTCTCCCCCTCCACCCCCCCTTCTTACTCTGCTGTCTTGCTCTTCCCCCTCGCTGTTGTATTGTGTTAGAGTGCTCTCCACCGTCACACACCGTACTTCACAACATGACATTTACACTCACTGTCACGTCTGGCAGAACATTAACAGTCAGCCGGCCGGACCAAAAGCATCCTCGCACCAGGACTGGCAGCGCCTCATGTTTCAGTGGGCGCACTCACACACAGCCGGAGCTCATCGTGATCCCTGAACGCTGGAGTCTCAGACGTCTCTGTGGTGGGTCCGTGTGGCAGGATGATAGTGGGTTCGCCCCATTTTGGCCGGTTTGAATAGGTCACAGGAGTCTGTTTGTAGTGTACCTCAACCTAAAGCACTTCGTCATTCTCATAACACTTAATAACCCACCGCCAAGGAGAGTGTCAGTGTCAAACCGAACACTTTGGATTATGTGACCTGATGGTTAGAGATTTGGTCCCCACAACAAAAGCACAGTTCTCACCTACCCGTAATGGTATCAGCGCAAACAGATGGTTTTATTGTTCAGGTTTTGAGATCACAAAGATTTCTGCCTCAACCTGGTCCTCAAAATGGTGTTTTTATTGTATAGATGCTCTCCTGAAAAATTACACAGAAGTCGAAGGGTTAAGGATAACCATATCAGGGAACACTTGTTGCCTGTTGTAACCCTCTTTTCTCAATTTGTGAGCTGTCTCTCTCTACTGAATTATAAAACAAAAAGTAATGTAGGGATGCACGATGATATCGGCACGTCATCAGTATCGTATTGGCTTTCAAATTAATTTTTTCAGTATGGTCCAACATGCTTTTCTTGCTTTCTTGGCAGATGAGAAAATTAAGAAAGAATTGAATAATTTTTACTATGGCTGATGTAAAGGACGTTTCCACTCACTGTCAATGACGTGCAGTAACACTGAGGTAATTGTGATTGTTAACTGAAGTCCAGTGATCCCCAGTCAGGGCAGTGTATTTGGCCTCTGCCACTACATCTTTTTTTCTGTGCCATAAAGCTCCTGGATTTTGCACACAATTCTGCTTCTCAATGGCAGCTTGTAAGCTGTGTCAGAGGATGCTATCTGTAAAGCTTCTGATAACCCAAACTGTCCTCTCCCACCCAAACTGGTCTGCAGTCGATTGCAATCCATTTTGCATTGAGTTAGTTAGTCGGTGACAGATGACCTTACTCAGTGTGCGCCTGAACACTCGGTCAAGGTTGGCTGCTCGTGCTAGCATCAGAGGCTGTGTTAGCTCGGACGTCTGTTCACTGCTAAATGCTTTGCGTCGAGGTGATATTTCACGATTGAAGTACTCCGATGGTACGAAAATTCATGTTACAAAGCCACTGTGGCCTTCAAAGACGCACCTGGTCAAAGCGCACCATGGAACGCGATTAATCAGCGTCAATTTTTTTAACATGTACATTTTTCTGTGATTAATTAAGCAGAATTAATGCCTTATTTTGACAGCCCTAATACGTAGTATGCTGTAGATTCACTACAGAAGAGACTTCATTATCACTAAAATTAGGTGGGAAAAAAGTTGGATGTATCGATATTGGTATTGGTTATTGACCAAATGAGTTGTCATAATTCAGCATGACTGTTAACTGTAAGTTAGAATTGAGTTTTGAAATGCTGATTTTTTAGTGCAGTGAGCGCCACAAACAAAAAAAAGTATTCATCTCCATTATGTTCAAGGATGTGGCAGAAATCTTAGAGTGATGCCTCAAAACCTGCAAAAATGAAAACTGTCTGCACTGAAGAAATATTCCACCCAAAAAGTGACCATTTTCTAAATCAGTTAGTTGTATTACGTTGAAATTTTCTGTCATGCCTCAACTGAAAACTGCCAACATATTGATTTGTTGATTGATTGTGAGCCGCGTTTAACAACAGAAACAACAAAACTGTATTCAAAAAATTTGTTTACAAACTTCTTCAGTATGTCTTATTTATCCAGTGGTATGCTCAGTACTTCTCAAACACATGCATTTTTACTTAAATCTTTCGAATTAGGACTAAACTGAAAGTGAAACTTTTGTAAGCCAGACTCCATAGACAAAAACAATAATTTTACATCACTGAACACAGTGGCTGTTGGTGTATTTGCTGTCTTGATCAGTTGGTTAGTTTTTGTTACAGTTTGGTGTTTTACAGGGTTAGTTTGTAATCATCAATGTCATACAAAAACACAAACAAACAAACTGATCGGCGCCGCAGTAGACCAGCAGCTCCTGTGTCCAGTGAGGTAAAATTGCTGTTTTTGTCAGTGGAGTCTGGTTTTGGATATAGCAGGTAAGATTCTCTTCAGTTTCTGAAGGTCCTGAACATATGACTGGAAAAATGAGACTTTGATTATACTGCACAAGTTGTGTGACAGTTTGCTAACTGTTTTGATATGGTTTTGCTGTTATTCAATAGACCCCCAGTCAGTCAATAAATGAATATGTCCGCTATTTTCTTCGCATGTTCAAGGTAATATGGCATGATAAATTGATATAGAAAGTCATTTTGTGCAGTATTTCTGTAAGAAAAGTAAGTAAGAAAATGTTGGGGTTTTTTTTGTAATGTTGCTGAATCAACTCTCGAAGCAAGATGCTTATTCAACGTCATCCTGACCAAGATCATGACCCCAAAAACCCATGACGTGAAGTGATCAATGACAGCCTCATTTACATAGAAACGACAGTAATAATCAGAGCTTTGTCCAATGAAGGTGACACTCTGACAACTAAAATTCGTCAGGTCCCAGTTCAGAGACACAATCCTCTGAAGGGCTGGGTTCAAGAGGTTGGTCAGATCAAACCATTTCCTCCTCCCAGTACAGCAACGCTAGCGTTGCGTTCAAGTGCTCCTCATCAACTCGTAAAGTCAAAGTGTTGCTCTCAAACAGTGAAAAAGTGCTTAATACCTGTTGTAAACTCCATGACACCAGAGTTTACTCCATCAGTTGTGGCATTTAACTAAATGATGGACATTTTTTAATCTCAGCTGTGAGGATTTGCTGCTGTTCTTTGTCTGATGTGATGATAAACTGAATATTACTGTGTTATTCTGCCAATAAGGCATTTCCCATTATTTTCTAAAATTTTATATATCAAACAATGAATTGATTATTCAAGAAAATAATCAGCCTATTGATTGAAAATGAATATTATCTTTAGCTGCAGCACGTGTAAATATATTATCATAACTTGACACAAGTCGTAATGTGTACTGACTCCCCAGGCAGGCTGACAAAGATCACCCGAATGGATATTGGAAACCTGACCAACATATGCAATTTATGGTTATGATCATGTTAACTGCAAAGAATTCAGCACTTTTCTCCTCAATTTTAGAAATATTGTGTCTTTAAGTACAGACTTTGAATCATCCAGACTGTCGTTTAAACTGTTTTGCAGTTACTCAAACTACGCTGTAAAATCTGACAAGTTGATCTCATGTAGAATAGTCTTTGAAACCGATTGCCTTGAAAAGGGAAGGCAAATAAAACTATTAATTTGTGTTTATATCTAAGTGTTTACTCAAAATTTAGATTTATTTACTTAATTTTGTGAAGTTGTTTGAACTTAAAAATGACAAGTGGAATTACCTTGCTCTGTCTAAGTGTCAGTAAACTAAGTTTGTGTGACTTAATCATCATGAAGAGGATTTTGCCAATCATGAAGTTTGGAGAGCTGCGTGTTCTGTTCTCTTAACATGTTTAAGAAAATACAAATATGATTGAACAGTTTGCAACCAGCAGAACACAGAATTGATTTAATTCAACTTGTCATATATTTAAGGTCCAACAACTTCACAAAATTAAGAAAATAAAAGTTAAGTATACTTAACAATTAGATATAAAGTTAACCTAAATTAAGACGAGTAGTTCTACTTACTTGTATTTTTCAAGGCGGTCGGTTTGATAGATTTTTTAAAAGTAAATTCATCTTCTCTGATTTTATAGTGTAGAATAAGATCATAAAGGTTAAACTTTCTGAAGATGTAAATAAAATCAACAAAGTAGCTGTTGAATTATCTGTATTTATTTGATGTTCAGAGCTGTACGGGCACATGTCCGTTCTGACAGCCAAAGTGTTCGGTTTCAGACTGGCCTCTCGCTCGCTCCACATGTTCACAGAGCCTTGGCCCGGTGGGACCACGTTTGCTGTACATACTCTGCCTGTACGCTGTTCTTTGTAAGATAATAGATGTTCTGTTCTCTTAGTCCTCTTGTAAAATATAGTGTTATATTTTCTATATGAAGGAGAGGAGGAGAGATGCTGCTGTGAGTGATGTGTGGATCGATAAGGTTTCAACTGCGAGTTCATCAACGGTTTGCTTGTTTTGTTTGAGATTCTGCGGCCGTTGATTTGTGTGAAATAAGACCAGCGTGGAGCCCGTTCACCAGGGGAAATGTCACAGGATTTTGAGTGTTGTCCAAGTACTGCTCACTTTCAGCCCCATGTCGTACAGCTTTAAAGGGTTTTCAACATTTCTGGAGTTTTTAGGAAGGAGTAAAATCTTTATTTAATGGTCACCACTCTTGTTTTCTCCACCTGCCATCTTAACTTCTTAATATCCATTACTGGAGGGATTTACACAGTTTTATCTGGTAAAATAGTGGCAGGTAGATTTTAAGGTTGACTGTGGGGACAAAAGCTGGTCTCTTTGTTGGCAAATTTGAAGAATTCCTTTAACTTCATGCAGTCAAATCACTGTTCGGGCTTTTAAATACTTTCATCCTGCTGCGAGCTGTTAGTGGGAAGAGGATGGCCTATTTTGACCCTGAATTTCTAATTATTTCCCCTTTTAAAGGCAGACTCAAAAGTTACTGCTGACCAGAGGTGTGGACTCAAGTCACATGACTTGGACTTGAGTCACAGATTTGATGACTTTAGACTCAAGTGGACAAAATCAAAAAAAACTTGGAACTTGACCTTGATTTTATAGAGAAAGTTCAGATTTTTGAAGTGGGGTTGTATGAGGTCCTTATCCTTAGGGAGTATATTACATACAGAGGATGTAAGTCAGCACGTAATCTACTGTTGGGGGATCGGCAAAAAAAAAACCTTTTGTCCCATCTAAAAAAAAAAATCACCATCAGTTTAAACCTTTGAGACATAAACAAATCTGTTTGATATCTTTCAAAAACATTGTGGGAAGAAATGAGCAACTGAATGAAAAATTTGCAAGAAATTAGTTAAAATTTACAACAAAATTACCTGAAAATAAGCACACAAAAAACACCTTAAAAAATCATTATCAGTTTTAGTGTACGCTGTCTTGAGAATATTTTTACTGCTTTACGTTGAGGTCAAACGGTGATTTCCAACAGGTGCTCACGTGTCAGCCTCCTGGCTACTTTTCTAGACTAGCGGCGTGCCGACAAGCATGTACTGTTTGTAATACTCTGACTATGGATAAGTACCTTATACAGCCTCACTTAAAACAATCTGAACCATCCCTTAAACAACAACGACTCCTGCAACACATCCCACATGCTATTGCTTCATTTTCTTTGTGGCTCCATTTTTAAAACAGCCTGGCCTTCTTCTGATGAGCCTCACACAGCGTGAGAGTATATTATAATGAGCCCTGCTTTCAAGTTAAGCTCGTGTTTTCTGTGCACAGGCTATGCTCACATGTCAGATAGAAAACTGGGTCAAACTGATCAGGTAAAAGAGTTTTTTTAACATCTGTGCACAATTGGAAAAAAAAAAGTTCAACATGAAAAAGCAAACTGAAGATGCACGAAGAGAAACTGTCAGAGAAGAAGATATTCTTTATTTTTCTGCTTTTGTTCCACTTAAAAATTGACGTGGATTTTTTTGTGGGTCAGGCACATTATTAATATTGCCTGTATGTACCGTTCTTATCATAATGATGCAAAAGGTCAACAACTCATATACATATTTACCAGTTATCTTATTTATTAGATCAAAACTTTAGTCAAATGTTGCTCCGCAGTTCATGATAACTTTTGAAGAACATACTGGAATGATTAAAAAAAACAGATCAA
This sequence comes from Plectropomus leopardus, assembly GCF_026936395.1. NCBI lineage: Eukaryota > Metazoa > Chordata > Actinopteri > Perciformes > Serranidae > Plectropomus > Plectropomus leopardus. The sequence goes on along the minus strand of NC_142181.1, from coordinate 32,835,416 downwards.
GTCTATACCTCAGATTATATTTGGGGTTTATATTTAGCTTTGGTAAAGAAAAACAAAAAGAAAATTATCTGTTGATTTTGCATAAATGTCTGCTTTAGAAACTTTAATGTTGGTTCACAACGGCAGAATTTGTGCAAAAGAACTTCTTATTGTCAAATAGGATTTAATTGTTGAACTGATATCCGAATAACTGGTGATACAATACATATCATGATACTGGGGTTATGATTCAGTTTACTGTGATACTGTAAGAAAGGTGATATACTGCATTTTTTTCCAGAAATCTAATTTTTAGAACAACTGGCATCCTATAAAGAACACACTATATGCAAAAAAAAAGTTTACTTTTACTACTTTCTGTGCAATCTGAGCAAAGGATATAACATTTGCCTGTATCAGTAAAAAATAAAAATAAAAAGCATTCTGTCTTTAAACAAGTAAAAAAAATGTAAACAATTCAAATGAATAATTGTGGAATTGATACAGTATCTGAAAACAAAGTACCATGATACTTAATTGTATTGATATATTTTTTGCCCCCTGATAACTGGGGTTACTGGTGCATACATACTGGCCCTGCTCTCTTACACTCAGATAAGTTGCAGAGTTAACTGCTGGTTAAATTGCTCAATATTTCCTTTAGGTGCTTCCCTGAGGTTGTTCAGGTCAAGTGTTGCGGGTTAAAAAAAAAAACACCAATGAGATGAGAATGAGATAAAATGCTCTTTGGGCTTGTTAGCTGTTTCACCTTCGAATCATGTGATATCCTTTAAGATCATGTTGCAACTATGTTGAACAGGCTGTTTTGGAAATCCCCGTTATGCAGCAGCTCAGGGGGCGGCATCTTGATTATTTCATATAATTTATGAGCTCAACTGGACTCTCAGCACTTAAAAATAAGATTGCAGCCCCTCTTGAGATTTTGAGAACAAACATTTTAGGGCAGATATGTTTTCTGTTGTCATGACGGAAATCTATGGAAGCAAATAACAGACATAAGTGTCTGGATTTCAACAGCTCCTGAATGCTTAAAATTGACACATAAACACCACTGAATTCATAGCATTGAAATATTTTACTTTTGAAACCTGAATCTCAATATATTTGTTCTGAATTCACCTCTGGAATTAAAATATGAAATGTCTTGATTTTCAGTGTCAGAAGCTGAATTTGATTTTTTTTTGTTTGTTTGTTTTCAGTGTTCACAAATTCAGATGCAAAAAAAAAAATCCACTTTTAGAAATTAAAAAAAAAAGAATACATCCACGTTCCAGAAATTCAAGTCGAAAAAAAACCCATCCATGCTACTGAGCCTGGGTTGCCCGCATCTTACTGTTTTAAATTTTTGGATTGGATCTTGGGTATGACTTTCAACCCACAGAATCTGAGCAACATGAATATATATATATATATGTATATATATATATATATGTGTGTGTGTGTGTGTGTGTGTGTGTGTGTGTGTGTGTGTGTGTGTGTGTGTTTAAAAAGTTTTATTCTGATACTTAAATTTTTGGATCCAAAGTTGTTTACAGTGAAGAAATATTCACTGAAAACTATAAATAGTCAGAACAAATACATTTAGATATTTTCAAAGTAAAATATTTCAATGCTATGGATTAAGTAGTCTTTAAATTCCAATATTTAGTATCCAGTGGGTGTTAAAATCCAAATAATTATGTCTCTTACTTGCTTTCAAACACCCCACCTCTCCAAACTCTTTTAAGGCTCTAAGACGAAGCATCACACCTGTTTTAGCTGTGCAGGGAGACTGATGTGTGTTTATGCCTTCAGCCTCAAATCATCCTGCTGAAGCTGGTGTGCATCTGTGCTCGGCACTGTGGCAGAAATCTGTTGGGTTTAAAATACTGTGTCCAACTGATGTGTGTTCAGACAGGCACCACTGGATATGAATGTGGCTCCTTCCATTTCTCTGTTGTACTGTTACTGTAGTATTGCTGTAACATAAATGTTTTCTAAGTTATTAAAACCAACATCCCAGGCATCTCCTCAAAAACACACCGTGTCCGCGCCTTATTTATTTATTTAGATTTTTGTCAATTGTTGATAAAAATATTTCTTTAAATCAAAAGGACAGATAGGAGAGACATGGATTATTGTTTAAGAGAGGTTTGACAATTTTCTGTGAGGGTTTACAGAGTTTTTTCTGCTGACCACAAACTCTGCTAAAATAGCCAAACCTGGAAAACAAGGCCTTCATGTAAAATCTATGACATCATATAATTATGTTTTGTATTATGAATTTGAACCATGGTCTAAAGGGGGTAAGACAAACTAGTGATGATGCCATATAGAAACTTGTAATTTCATCTTTTTTTTTTAATTTTTACATATATATTATTTTTAATTTGTTTATTATGTATGTATATGTTTATTTCTGAATTTTAGTTGACACGATTTAGATTTTTGTAAATATTCCCAAAGTCTACAATTTTGTCAATTTAAATTTCCTCAAATAACTGCTTCAAATATATATTTAAAAATGTATCTATTGTGTTTCCTTTATTATTTTGTGTCCAATTCATTTTTTATGTTTTATTCTTCTTTTAAGATAATTGTGAATAAATTAAATATATATCTTTATAAATAAGTAATTTACATCAAATATATCAATATAAATATATATGATTCAGTATGTTTTTTGAATGTATGTTTTTATTGATTACGCTAAGTTTAACTGTTAGTATTTGTTGTTTAATATTTTTAAAAGTAGCCTCACATATTTTTCAGTTTCTCAAATTTCCTCAATTAGGCTAACTACTATTTTATGTACTGTTTATTTTTTTTCCCTTTGGATTGGATTAATCCATTAATTCACAGTATCCAACACTTTTTTTCTGATAAATTGGGACATGAAAACTAATGTACTTTATTGAATTTTTAAAAAAGCACATAGACACAATAGATAAGTAACTTATATCAAATATATGAATATATATGTTCACTAATTCATTTGTTTATTATTTGTATTTTATTCTCCAATTGTCAGTAATTCCCTGACTTTACTTTTTTGTCAGATGTAATTCTCCCAATTAACTGATTCAAAATATATTCTATCTCAAATATGTTACCTATTATTTTTCCCTTACAGTTCCTGCCCTGTCTATTTTATTTTTTTTCTTTTATATTAGATTGGATTGTGCCCTTAAATGTATAATATTCAACAAGTCTCTAATGATAAATTGGGATATTATAATATTTCTCTAAATAAAGTTAATATATTTTTTTCAATGTGCTGCGAGTTAACATGCATGTATAGCCTGTTAATGCATGCACATTAACGCCAGATAATGGTGTAGTTGCGCGATATAACCACTGGAGGGCAACAAAATCAATATATTGCGTGCCAATTTTTGGCTCATACGTAGTTTGTAATATTGTGTAAGGTTGTAACAACTGTCCCGGTATAGTAAACAAGAGTTGTTAGAAATTTCATTTATTAGCATTGTTTGGGTAAAGTAATATTTTAGTAGTTTGGGGGAATGCAGCAACAATTTTAGGACAAAATCATTAATTTAAATAAAGCTCCAAACTGTTATCAACATGTTTACATGGTCTGAGCAATTAAGAAAAGGTTTTTTGTAGTATCCATGTTGTTCCCACAATCGGACTTTTAAATTGACAGGGATAACTTGTTCCGTTTAGGAGCCATTTGATGACAGGAGGCCAGGGGCCAGTCACAGCAGCTCCATCCATGTTTCTAGGATTTTAGAACATTTCTGGGATTTAAGTATGCTTGTGGGATTTTAGGATGTTTCTAGGATTCTATGATATTAGGACATGTCTAGTTTTTCAGGAAAGTTTTAGGATTTTTCAACGCTTCTGGATTTTAGTACGTTTCTATAATTTCACGACGTTTCTAGGATTTTAGGATAAAAAAAAACCAAACAAACAACAACAACAACAACAACAGCAACTCTATTTTAATGATGTTTTATACACTCTAGCATCTTATATATACTAAAAGTACAAAAACAACTCCCACTGTGAATCACTTTTATTCTGAATTAC